>NW_003456424.1:1078983-1257595 GCF_000151425.1 Trichophyton rubrum CBS 118892 | reverse complement strand
ATGATCTTCTCGAGGATCTCCTTTCGGAGGACCTCGGTAGTAATTTCCTCACTGTGCTGAGCACTGACGACGACAGTGTCGACGCGGACGGGCTTGACGGCGCCGTTGTCATGGGCGTACTCAATGGTGACTTGGGTCTTGGTGTCGGGGCGGAGCCATGGGAGGGAGCCGTCCTTGCGGGCATCCTTCATGGCACGGTTGAGCTTGTGGGCAAGCTGGATGGTCAATGGGAAGAGTTCAGGGGTCTCGTCGGTGGCATATCCGAACATGATACCCTGGTCACCAGCACCCAACTTCTCCAGGGCCTCATCGTAGTGAAGACCCTGAGCAATGTCGGGGGACTGCTGCTCGATGGCAACAAGGACGTTGCAGGTCTTGTAGTCAAAGCCCTTGGCAGAGTCATCGTATCCGATGTCCTTGATGGCATCACGAATGATCTTCTGGTAGTCAAGACGAGCCTTGGTGGTGATCTCACCGAAGACCATGATCATGCCTATGGCGACGGTCAGCAGTCGGAGAGACACAAATTAAAAGCCAAGCGTAATGCGAGACAAGCATATACAACTTACCGGTCTTGGTGGCAGTCTCGCAGGCAACCTGTGATTTTCGTGGGTGGTTTAGTGACCGCAGAGACTTCCGACAACAGGGATCTGGAGGGGTGATGGCCACCTTGGAGAGGGGGTCCTCAGCGAGACAGGCATCGAGAACGGCATCAGAAACCTGATCACTGCGCTCAATTGTTAGCAGGCCGGCCAGAGCAGACGCCTGGAGACACGACAACCATTGCAACTTACGCGATCTTGTCTGGGTGACCCTCGCCGACGGACTCGGAGGTGAAGAGGAAGTTGCCCTGAGTGGCACCGTTTGCTAAGCTGCCCATTGTGACGGCCTAGATATCTGTCTAGCGAAGAGGAGCAAGGGAACACAGGTAGAACGAGCAAAAAGGCAAGACGATATCGCTGTCTGAGGGAGGCGTTGCAGAAGTGCTTGCTTGGGGTGGAAGGGAGAGCCAGAAAAGAGACCTGAGTTGGAGGTTTGGTTTGGGAAAAGGGGCCCAGGAGGAGGCGGGAGCAAAAAAGGCGGATGGTTTAAGTAAGTCGGCGGGCGGTCTGGCGGGGCAGAAAAAAAAAAAAAAAAAAGCGCCCCGGAAGGAAAAAAAACGAGGCTGCCGAAAGGAGAAGGCGGTGAGGGGCGGCAGAACAAGAGAAAAAAAAAAGGCTCCGAGGGGGTTTGGCAGAAAGCCCAAAGAGGAAAGGCGGTGGTCCTGCTAGTAAACTAGGTATTTTTGTACAAAACTACAGCAACTACAGCAACTACAGCAACTGCGGGCACAGAGAGTCGGTGATAGCGGATATACAAGCATGATACGGATGGACTGAGGGCTGACCGAGTGCTGTTGGGCTTGTGAAGGCACAGCTGAAAAGGCGACAGGATACACCGAAAGGCTGACGGGTCCCCGAAGCCCGCTGCCTCGATCCCAGCCGCGAGGCGAGCGCCGCAGAACCACACACGAGTTGAAAGGAACGAAGAGGAGAGGAAACTAGCCGAACAATCCTAGCAAATAAGCAATACGCGGGACCAGCATGTCGAAGTTCGGGGTCCTGGTCATGGGCCCGGCCGGCGCGGGCAAGACGACCTTCTGTACGTCGCTCATCCAGCACCTCCAGAACACTCGGCGCAGCTGCTTTTATGTCAACCTCGACCCGGCCGCCGAGAGCTTCTCCTACGAGCCCGACCTGGACATCCGCGAGCTGATCACACTCGAAGATGTGATGGAGGAGATGGGCCTGGGCCCCAATGGCGGCCTGATGTACTGTTTTGAGTTCCTGCTGCAGAATCTCGACTTTCTCAACGACGCCCTCGACCCGCTGAGCGAAGAGTACCTGATCATATTCGATATGCCCGGCCAGATAGAGCTCTATACTCATGTCCCGCTCCTGCCGTCGCTCGTCCAATATCTGTCCCGGTCTGGAGCCCTTAACATATCTCTCTGCGCCGCCTACCTGCTGGAAAGTTCTTTCGTCGTCGACCGGCCCAAGTTCTTTGCGGGAACGTTGAGTGCCATGTCCGCCATGATCATGTTAGAGATACCACACGTGAACATCCTCAGTAAGATGGACCAGATAAAGGGTGTCATTGGTAAAAAGGAGCTCAAGCAGTTCACTTCGGTGGATGTCAACTTGATAGAGCCTGGCAACGAGGAGGAGTCAACTGGCCGAGACCCGTCTTCCACCGCTGAGGTCCTGACCGGTAGCTCATTCAACCGTTTGAATAAGGCTGTTGCCCGACTAATTGATGATTTTAGCATGGTCTCATTCCTCAAGCTTGATGCGCAGGACGAGGATAGCATCTCTGCCGTTCTAAGCTATATTGACGACGCGATACAGTACCATGAAGCGCAAGAGCCAAGAGAGCCCGCAGCTGACCCCGAAGCCGAAGCGGACATGGAATGATCTGCTTATTTCCGATTTATTGATACCCTTGTGGATGGTCTATTACAACGCGGCCAAAAAAAGAAAGAAAGAAAGCAGCTTAGCGCCGCGCTAGGCGGAGATGGTGCAATAATGGCCTGCGATGATGGTACAAGCGACCATCGCAAACAATGCAAGACCAAATAACCGCATGGTTAGCCATGGATATCCGCAGCTTTGAAAGGAAACGAATATAACCACTCGGTTGCCATGGAACCGGTTTGAGCACCATCCCCAAGGTGTCATGAACATTAAAAGTGTTTAAAAGGACTACTAGTTAATACAAATACAAAAAAAAAAAAAAAAAAAAAAAGTATAAGAATATGAATGAAAAGGAAGTATACTGCCCCAAGTTCAACCCAGACGTGCCGGCATGGATCGTAATTTTCATCTCCATGGCCTGCCTTGCGAACTCCTCCATTGATCCTGCGATCGCCACCCGCCCGTTGTCCGAGAGCTCCTAACAGAGGGCGGCTCGTTTGCTATCAGCTGCCGGATGAACCCTTCCAGCAACCCAAGCACCCACGCAGCGTCATACCACACTCGCTCCCACCCGACGTTATACGCATACCATGCAACTCCTGCGATCGCGCCCCAAAACACCAACCGGAACACCAACATGACCCAAAACATTATGACCCTCCGTGCATAGTCCAGGATTTTAAGCGATATGATGAAGATAAGAAGCAGCGCGAGTACCGAGTAGAGGTCTGGAGGCGAGTTGAGCAGAGTATTTAACGGTCTGATGAGGTATGGCTCGATGTATGTGAGTTGGGCAGAATGCCAGTGATCCCGGGCTAGTTGTATGTATGTGAATACGTTCTGTAGCATTGGTGGAGGGATGAGGCGCGATAGTTGGTTGAGCGCTGGGAGAATATAGTCTACGTATGCCTGTCAGCTCTTCGTTTCGTTGCCGGGTTATTATGCAGCGCTACGCATTGTTTTGCTAGTCATGACACCAGTCTTACCTCTCAGAGGCGAATCTCCTTCAAGAGCAGCCATGATCAAGTAGAACTCGAACAGCCCGGCTCCTGTCTTATGTCCTCCCTTGGGCTATACAGAAAAAATATCCTGTGGTATGATTCTGCAACTGCGTGATGCCAGTCAAGCTCCGTTGTACTTTGCTTTCCTTTGCTTCTCCAGCGTCGAGCTTCAATTATTTACTTTGCTGGCCAGATCTAGTGTCAGGTGATTAAAGCGATTCTGCTTAGTAAGTGCGCATAATTTGTTTCTAGATAATAAATATAAGAAGTAAATTGCAAGTAAAGGTAATGTTAATACAGAATAGAATAGTAGAAGACAACAAAGGGAAAGAAGAGAGGGAAAATTAGAAAGGTGAGATGGGGAAAAGGGGAAAGGTCAAGATAGTCAGACTGATGGGAAGGGAAACCGCTCAGGATAGCAGGACAGGAGGTCAATGTCTGAATTGTGAAAATCATAGAGATAGCGTGAATGATTTTCTCTGAGCGAGAAAGGCCTCAGAGGCTTTAACGCTTACCTTCGGCTTCCTTTTCCTCATCTTCGGTAAGTCCAGGCCATTCATTGATCACCTCCAAGTCCACAAAGAGCGTCCCAATCTCTTCCTTTCCGTCAAAGATTTTCAGATTGCCAGTCTTAGCAACAGTAGTAGGGAACTCGCCACCGCCTTCATGCACGCCGGCCAGCTCTGGCAGTACGGCCAACTCGATGAACATAGGTAGTCAAGCTGTTAGGAACGTCATAGTTAACGACATTATCCAGCAGCGTCGTCCTTGATCAGGTCCCGGCCACGGTCTGTCAAAGTCAGCCTGGTCTTGAGACCAAGCGCATCCTTAACATCGTGCTTTAGAAGGGGTCTAGCGAAACCGCTGTCACCGTATTTGAATGTTGTATCGCCCAGTACCTCGTAGACTTCACCTTCGCCTTTGTCGATCACAGCCGGTCTCATCTTATCACAGAAAGGATCTGTTTTTGCGCGGAATGGTCCTGCCTCCTCAAAGACGCGGGGGATGTGCTTAGCATCCTTATAATTGGTACAAGAAGCCTCATAGCCATAAGACTTGCCGCGAGCTACTAAGTTTTTGCCATTTGGCTGGGTAAGGTAGATGCAGTCCTTGATAACCTGAGTCTCGACGACATCGACATCAGGGAAGGAAGGATAGCTCTCCTTCATACACTCGGCGTATTTAGGTCCTCCATTTTCGGTCATGATTCTGTTTAAATCGGGAACGCGAAGAGGGGATCCGTTAGAATCGTCGTGTCGTTTGGCATGGATAGCATCAACAATGCAAGGCGTAGCGGCGTCCACAATAGCCCCTGTAATTACGCTAGCGATGCCCTTTTCAGCCAGGCAGGAAATGACATGCTCTACACCATCCTTGATTTGAATTGGTGAGGCGTAGACCGACGGGGCGAGGAAAGAAACAAGAAAGGCGGCAGTGGCAGGAGCCATGATAGCAGAGGTAAATTGAACCATCTTGTCGGTTGGGATATTTAGAAATGTTTGATTTTGGGGGCTTGTAGGGAGCAGGGCGATTGAGCTGGTTTGTCTGGAAAAGGATCTGTGTGTTTGAGTGTTTGGATAGGAAAAACTCCATGGTGGTACTGCGGTTTATATAGACAAACTTCTCAGTCCTTTTTCTACTGGATACATAGTGATTCAAGACATATCACTGTTCAGGGACAACTGTCTGTTGTGTAATGCATTGCATTGCGTGAATTGGTCATGAACCTGCTCATAAGCACAGACTCAAATCTTGAGTAAGCCATTGGCATAATTGTGTGTAAGCTCAGACAAAGAGTAAGGACTACTATACTGCTTTGCTAGAATGATAATGTACTCAGGGTATCACCAGGACTGCATGTATCCCATGGGGCGCAGCGATGAGAAGCTGGGGCCTAAATTCGAGGTGTTGTTGATGAAGTAACGCGCTTGCAGTCTTTGCGGCTGCTAGCGACAAAATAGTATGTTATGTAATCATAAGTTACGTTTTATTGGTCAATAGTCTCCATACTGGCCAACGCCAAGACCAATCAAGCGACCTGCGTTAAAAATAGCAAGAACCCGGGTCTCCAGAGTACGTTCCATATTGCCATCTGTATATATATGCAGGGGCCCTTGGTTACAGGTGAGCTGCATTTGAATAATACTCCTCCACTCTATCCGGCGCACAATATGCTTAGAGCAAATGCACTTTGAGGGAGCTTCATGTTGGTGTCCTTGCAGTATCATATTATGAGTGAAACCCACCACTTCCGAGCTATCAACTAGTTTTGACATGACTCCTCACTGGACATGAGGCGGTAACTAACTGGGGGCAACTTTAAAGAGCTTGCTCTCCTTTGTGGTTCTTGAATGTAGGCTACTTTCGGGCCAATTGAGCAGAAAAGCGTAAAAGTGAAGTTTGATATCTTCTGCAGCTAACCCAGTCATATCGACCCTGCAGTATGAATAACTGCAAGCTGAATTATCCCATAGTTCCAGTTATTATGCCTGAAACTCGGGGTTCAGACATGCTGGTGCGAAATTCGTTAGCTTCGATTATCAGCGTATTCAGCACTTGCCCAGAAGCGCAAGAAATGGTTGGCCCTTTCTTGTTTCAAAGTGGCAAATGAAGAGCTCCTTCCTGCGTCAAGGGCTTGTCAGAGACCCTTGGCGTAATGTCATTATTCTGCTCAATAGTGATCTGATACTCCGTACTCTGTTAGTGGAAAGAAGCAGCCTATCAGACAAGCAATGGAAAGAGCAAGAATTCAGCATAGCGTAGCATCGCATTGATTGTTGAATGGCAGCAAGAGAAAAACATAAGTTACAAGGAAGCTAGAATACAAGATTTGAAACGGTGGGTTGAAATGCAAGACGTCCACCTCTGTTATCGCGGAAAGTAGGAAAGAAAATCCGTAGTCTGGTACCATCGCACTTCCCAACCTGGAGTGACGATTAATTCCTCCATGGGAAGAAAGAAATGAAGAAAGTAGAACAGTAAAACAAAGAGGCCCTGGCTGACCTCAAGGTATGTATAAAACACGCAGAGAGTTGAAAGATGACAAAAGTAGTATGGGAAAGAGAAGTAAATAGAGAAATCAACTCCAAAAAATCGAAGAAGACCAAAAGGGAATCAACCATGTCAAGCCAAGCCGACGTGAAAATGCGCCTGTTCAATGCTGGGATATGGAAAAAGAACAAAAAAAATTTAGGATAAAGATAGGTGAATAAAACATTAGGAGTAATTGAGACTCGTACAATCTCTCGCACGGTCTATATGTTAAGCCTCTAAGAGAATGGGATGGTAGGATTGGTTGTTTATTCGACATCTATCGTTTCGTAGTTGACTTCATGGCTCGTTTATGGGCGGTGGTGATGGCTGTTGTATTATGGCGGAAGGCGGTAGTATGTTTTGCGTATTTATTAAGTATTATTAGCATTGCTGTATTTGAGCTTGTAGCCTTCTTGTCTGGCGAAGTGCTTCATCCCTATAGGTTGCAATTGTTAGACGGTACAGTCAACCATTTCGCGTTAGAGTGATTAAAGAACATACCTATCTGACTGCAGTTCAGCAACCTGCATCTGTGCCGTATTCATTCGACTGACGACCTCTCCCATCTCAGCATCTGCATCTCTCAAAGCTTGCTCCAAGGCTCTAACTTTGCTTTCGAGGTTCTCAATTTGGGCCACCTGGTTCAGGCCTTGGGCTTCACCACTGGTCGTCTTGGTGAGACGAGGCGACCTGGACGTTGGAAAGGGTGAGTTTGGCAAGACGGGGGAAAGCTTCATTGGACTTCGGACACCGTCCTTGGCTCTGAGAAGGAGAGCATTGTGATTTTCCATGAGAGCGGAAACCTCCTGCTCATGCTTTCCAACTTCTTCCTCCGAGCGTTGCTGTGCGAGCATGAGCATCTCCTCCAATGACTTGAGCCTCGATTGCATCTCGTTTATCTTGGTTGCCGAAAGCTTCTGTTCACGTTCACCCTGGCTGATGGCGTCGGCAAGTCGGGCTCGCAAGGAAGCATTCGAGGCGACTTGTTTTTTGATCTCATTCTCGAGATCTTCATTTGGTATCGGTGAGCCTGGCTCGGCATTCTCCCTTTCAATCTTAAGCTGTGCATACATTTCTTCCAAGGAACTGGCGGTGGTGTGGAAATCAGTCATCCCGCCTGCATCGGTTTCCTCCATATGAGGAACAGGGATATCATAGTCCTGTAGCAGAGCGCGGAGAGAGCTTGTTTCTTGTTCGGCACGATCAAGATCCATCTTTAGCCCGGCAAGCCCCTTCTCACACTGCCATTTTTGATCGAGAGCGTCATCCGCCCGACGACGTAGAAGATTTATTTCCTCACGCAGGTTCTTAACATCACGTTCATAACTCCTCTTTCGGGGCGAGTTAGCCTGTCGAGCCCGGTATAGCTCGAGTTCCATTAGTCTGAGACGCTTCTCATGTTGTCGAGCTTGGTAAGACTGGCGTTCGAGTAGGCTCTTAACCGTTTGATGAAGGGCGTCACGTTGAGTCTCAACATCCTTCATTTGATTTACTAACGACTCGTGGAATTCGGGCCCCTTCACTATCATCGAGGCTGGACGAGAGAGCGAACCGGATCGGGCAACACCATTCCGAACCGGGGGTATTCTGGCCAGGGAGTTGGATCTTGATAGTCCGCCGGATGCCCGATTATTGCTTAGCCCGATACCAATCCCGATAGCTTCTTCGGCGATCGAGTCGATACGAGGTGATTGGGGCATTTCGGGAGGTACCTTCCGAGATTGCGAAAGAAGGCAGTTTTCGTTGCGGAGGTTTTGCATATCTTGCCGCATTTGGGCCTGGAGCTGGTCTCGCTCTAGTTTCTGTTGCTCGAGTTCCACCCTCATACCAGTAAGAAGGTCTTCCATATTATCCTTCAGCTGTCGTTCCTCCGTGAGCCGTCGACGGGTATCTTCCAATGCAGCCTCAAGCTCTTTTGATTTCCCAGCAGCATTTGATGCCTCGACTTTTTCCCGCCGAAACTACATGATACCATTTAGCTAAAGGGATTCTAACGCATATTGAGAACTAAAGGGGATTAGCATACCTGACTGATTTGAGACTCGAGAAGCTGGACATGCGACTCTGCAACCTGTCTTCGCGAACGCTCTTCCTGCCATTTCTGCGAGAGATCAATCTTCAATTGCGCGCGTTCCTGCTCATAGTTCCTTTTCAGCTTCTCGATGTCCTCGGTCTTGGTACTACCGTTGATACTTAGATCCTTGACGGAGGAACCCTGACCCGAATCTGAAAAATAATATTCACTGCCTCTTCTATCGCTTTCGCTGCTCTCTAGTTGCATTCTCTCGACGATATCCTCGAGTTCCATCTCTCGACGGATGGAGCCAGCCAGCTCCGAGCTGATCTCACGTAATTCGTGCTCCATGTCCGCTAGCCGTGAAGTCACGCTGGCGTCCATGGGCATGGTCTGGGATCTGCCGGCCATTTTGGGCACAGAAGAGAAGGAGTCCTGTGGACGATGGGTGTTTGTAAATACGGTAGATGCAGCAGTGGAAGGATTCACAGAGGTCATAGGAGAAGGTATAGGAGAGAGAGCGGAATCCGAGATCTCAGTGGCACAGGATTCGTTACCTGGAGAGGCAGAGCCAGCGTTAGTCTTCCAGCCGAAGAAGGACGTGATCTTGCTCCCTGGAGTCTTTGGTGTCGGTCTGTAGTCGACGGAGCCGTTAGACATTGACCGAACACTAGAAGAATCGACGCTCAGAGGCGGAGGCTTTGCAGATGGTGCGTGCTGGGGAGGGTGTAAGGCCATGGTGAAAGACCGTTTGTGATCTTTGAGGCTCTGAATTACCGCATTCAGACTGCGTCCAGAGAGTAGCGGTTCACTTGTAAGACGGGCGCGCGTAGGCTGCCGGAACTGCTGCGTCTCAAGTACAGAAGCGGTAGAGTGGTTCACTCGATGGTGACGCTGAGTATATCCTGGGAATTGTGGCTTTGGAGAATGCCCATGTGGAAATCTACAGACGTACACTGTTAGCAAGATTCTGTACATCTGGGGGTGGAAAGGGTGACAGCCGAGTACGAACCTGTCGAGGTCTCTCACAGAGAAATTGATCGACGTAGCGGATTGGGGAAGCGAATCATGGCCCGAGGAGGACGCAGACGGCCTCCTAGACTGTGTTGGCTCAGCCGTCAAGTGCAAAGGAGCGACGTTGGGCGGTAGTGGCTTTCTGCGAATTGGCGGCGGCACCGGCTGCGGCGAAGGGGTAGATGCGTAGTTGGAGTCGTTCTGGTAGCAGTTGTAGGGAGAAGAGAAACTCGAAGTCGAGGAAGTGCGCGTACTGTCCCAGTAGCAGCTCTGAGGAGAGACAGGAGTGGCGCCTGGTGGCGCCGTAGTGGTCCCCTCCGATAGAAAAGCCGCCATATTGGCCAGGCTTGACGTCTCCGTCTCTCTGTCTCTCCCTTTTTCGCTCTTTCTGGCGTCTCCTGCTCGTTGGCGGTTCCTCCTTTTACCGGGTGGACGAGGGGTGGAGTTGGTTCAGGGGCTTCTGCAACCAGGGCAAGGGCCTTGGTTGGCTGCAGGACGGCGTTAACTCTTGCCTAGGCGCTCCCTTAGCCCTTTGACTCTGGCCCATAGGACCCCTAGCACCTTGCACTGAACCCCCCTTAAAGCAGCCCCCAGGGCTTGTCAGGGCTTGTCTTCGCCCACACACCCCAGCTCTTCCTCAGACTCGTCTTTCGCCTGGCCCAACCACCCCCTGATTTGGAGAAGCCTGAAGAACTTCGGCGCTAAGGCAAAATCACGTGGACGGCAGGCACTCAGGCCGCTCTTTAGGTCGTCTTCTCGTCTTCCGTCCGTCTTCCTTCGTACCTTCGTACGAAATTCGGTCCTCACTTCCAGGTTACCTTCGTCCCTTGGTGGTTGCTTTTATGCCATGCGCCAGCGCCAGGACACGGGATAAAATGCTCGTCTTTGTTAATGGCCTGTCAGTCGCGCTTTGTTCCTGCATAAAGCGCCATGCATTGACTGCAGCCAACAGTAAGCAACCCAGGCACCGCTGGGGGCAGAAAGTGGAAGGTCGAATGTGATCGCCTGGTGTATGGAGAACACCTGGGTGTATATTCCGTATGTGCCGGGTGGGAGTAAGTGTAAGGATAAGAGCAGTGTGCGTATGTTGTGTCAAGGACTTCACGGGAGGAGGGAAGAGTGCATATTTAAATATTTTTATACGGGGAACCGGCGGCCATGAGCTGCGGTGTTCCCTCATCCCAGACGAAGGCGACAGACGAAGTGGACGTCTCTTTGCTTCTTCGGTGCAGGCCGTTTCTCGATCGATGAGATGGCTTTTTTGTTCGACAGGGAACATACCGAATACCGGCCTTTAATACTCCCTGTCCAATGGCTGGCGTCCTGGCCCTGCTTCTGCCAATACGTGTTGCTGCGTTAGGCTAACCTTGAAGATTCGCAACATGGTGACTGGCCAATGGGATGTCTTTTGAGGCTTCTAATCTTGGTGGCAAACAGGATCTCTGTTCCGTACTTCTGGGGTTGGTTTCTGTTGTGCAGTTCTGAAGATCTAATGCAGCCGACAGGCGGGTGTTATGGTCGATGCAGGCGGGCTCTAGAAGGATTTGGGAGTACAAAAAGGAGAAACACGAAAAGAAAGAGAAAGGCCAAAAAGAGAGACCAAAAGAGATCAAAGATAGGCAGATATATAGACAGATCCCGAGAATACAAAACACCCTTCAGCCCTCAAACGTGTATCTCAGCCACTCTCCCACAGCTCGGAGACTCTCCCATCTCACGGACTCTTCCCGGTCAGTCATCAAGGCCATCACTCGCGCCTTCAGGCCTAGCTTGTCCAGCTGGTGTCGTCGCTCGGGCACTTCCCTCACCAGACACCCAACGTCGTTACACGCAATAGCCAAAACCTGCTTGTCTGTCTCCCAGTCCTTCGACAGGATCTCGACCAGCTTTTTAGGTAGACTTCCTCCATCCTCATCCAGGATTCGGCGTGCATTCTCACGCCAGAAAGTTGGGTTGCGGTGCGGGGGCGACCAACGAAGGTGGCCAGCTTGTACTTCTGCAGCGTACTCGTCGAACGTGGTTTGCTTCTTTGTATATTCATCCAGCATCTCTTTCAGGGCAGAAAGGTCCTCAAGCAAGTCCGGGTCACTTAGATGGCGGCTGTTCAGGTTACTCAGCATGGCTGGTAGACGCACCACCACCGCAATTGGCAGAAGATTCGCTTTGCTGCTGGATAGTAGGTTACGGAGCGTCGAAAGCAGCAGACGAGTGGTCTTCTCCTTAGGTGAAAGCCTTAGCAAGTTGGTGTACAGTGCAATTATTTCATGTTCCCTAGGATATCACGTCAGTCGATGCATGGTCCAACGCTGTTTTTGTTTATCATGGGTTTCTCACGATTCAAGCTGGGCACCAATCAAGTCTCCCTCAAAGCTCAACTGCCACAACACAAGAAGCACATGATACAAAAGCTGGATCCCAACTCCGCCGCTAATACCGGTTTCCCCAGCTCGACTTCCACCTAGAGAGGACCCGTTATCCTTGGTTGGTCCAGCTGCGGCGCGCAGAATCCCGATCAGTGGTTCGACGGTGTTATTTCTCTCCTTCCAGAAGATTTCTCTTGATCTCTTTGTCCGCAGCAAAGCGGAGTATCCTTGCACTCCTATATCCTGTAGCCCCGTATCCGCACTCTTCGTCAAAGTGGAAAGGTAAGCATAGAGCTTGGGCAGGGCAACTTCGTCCTTTGGAGATGTCTTGGGGGTAGCTCTGAGCGAGGCCGAGACAAGGTTGGCCAGCAGGGACGAGGTGAGCAGGGGAATCGGATCCTCCGAGTTTGTCGAGTTGGTAAGGAGAGGGAGGAAGTGTCGATAGCTCTCGCTGCTCTCCACCAGAGCTGATGTCAGAGCCGGTACATCTAGACACGCCTGGTTAGAAGTTGACTACCAAGTTATCGATTCGGTCATACATACCACTAATTAGATCTCCGGCGAGGACGAGAATGTACTGTATTATATCAGTCCGTCGAGTAGCAGACTCCAAGATGCTCTTCTCCGACCCATTTCCGGCCAGCAGCGAAGTGTATGCCGCCACATCCTTCTCAATCGTCTTTTGTCTCGAGTCCTTCCGCACCTTATCAACAGCCTTGACCCGTTTCAGCTGCTCTTCCGTAATGTTTCCTGCCCGTACTGCGCCCTCCCATGGTATCGGTCGAGCTCTGATGTTGTTCTGCAACGAGGTGAGGTAGGTTGGTGGTTCGAGGGACATGGCTGGAGCTGCCAGATGATGACCGGGACTGTTGTGTCTGTATGTATATCTGGGAATCTCGGTGAGTAGCCGGTCTGCTTCAGCAGCAGCTTGGAGCTCCGGTCAGTGTCCGCTGCTATCGCTTCTGCTGATGCTGTCGTTGATACTGAAGTTGGATGTCGATGTCGTTGTTGACGTTGTCGTCGATGGCCGTCGTCAACTCGGGAGCTCCACGCCAAGCCTGTTGCCTCTAACAAGTTACTCCTAATTCAAAGATCGAAACATCCTTGGATATTTAACTATATCAACCTCACCAAGGAACAGTCTAGGCAGCACTAAAAGCTATGGCGGATGTTACGAGACAGCAAAGAGGGAGATCGGGCATGTCTCCGGTCTTTATCCTCTTTATACCCTATACTAGAGTCATCGAAATTTATTAGACAGCCTCGCTGCACTTGACGCATGGCGAGGTACTCCGGAAGTAGCCAGACAGATATAGATTTCAACTGTCCGGACGATCATTACATTGAAAGAGAGGGATCAATATGTGGAAGCGGGAAGATTGGCTCTCCATTTTTTGGGGAGAGGGAGGCACTAGAAGATCTACCTAGGCATTCCAGGGTCAAAGTACCCCTCCCCTGTAGAGACTGTGTAAATAATTGATAATATGTAGCTAGGCAGCAACGGGAAAGCGGCAACCCCGCAAGCAAGTCCTCCCTGCTCTCGCATTTCGTTTTGATGAGAGAGAGGCTATCAACTGGACCTCCTTCCAACACTACTCTAGAGTCAAACCGAGACTCCGTCTCCAACTATGTGCAGGTATTCTATTATATACCTATCATTCCCTCTCGATGCACTGCTGTTCCAAAGCATGTAGTCAAGGAACGAACATATATTCTTTGTGATAACCCGCAAAGCCAAGGGACCTACCAGCACTGCGACGAGCATGCAACGGAGACCGGACAGTTTGGATCATCACGAAAAGATGCAAATTGTATAACCTGCCTGAATCCAGCGCAAAATATTATATAGCTATATCCTCTATTAGATAGGCCCGAAAGATCTATAATGTTAGAAGCTGACAGGTTATTTACTTAGAAATACGTCAACCCTAGCACCACCAGAGGGCCTCGAAAGTGAAGGGGAAGTCGATTCCATCACGCAACGTTGATAAGAGGACTGGCGTTTACTATGCTATGGGATTAATAGTGGTGGCTCGGAACATGGCTTGGGCACCGAAGACAGCGGCGGCAATGAACAACTGCATGCGGATATATACTATGATTTGTTAGTCATTTAAGTGAGGCAATGTGCCACCCAAGGCATTTTCTTATTACCTACCTCGAGTATGTTCACTCCATTTTCTTTCCATCAGGCCGTTGATGGATAGACCCAGGTCATTCCCATGTTTCATCCTTCGCTGGATGTCTCTGATCTCTGCTGCTGCCTCCCCTGCGTCGAAATAACAACCACGCCACCACTTGAGAATCACGCCGCCGAGAAGAAGCTGGCTTGTATCAGGGTATTCACCCCTCGCATACCGAGCTTGTAGTTCATCTTCCTCCAGTCCCTCATACGCTTTAAACGTAGTCGAGATTTCGTATATCGCAGATCCGAGGGAAAACAGTTCCGTCTGTACCGTAGGAGACCCTATCACGGCCTTGGGATGCTGGGCCGTCGGGCTGACAACGACAGTCGGCCTGCTCCCGTCTATTGAGCTTCCAGAGAAATCGCAGTACTTGACATTATCGTCCCAGTCGACCAGCAAGTTGCGAAGACCGACATCAACCTGAAAGACGCCCTTTGCATGGAAATACTGCATTCCTTCAGCGCTTGAGCAGACCATTTCAAAATTTCATCGAGGCTAGCTGTCCGGCCATCTTCCCTGAGCTCCCATGTCCGAATCGTAGAGGGTATCTCAGCCGCTCAAGGACAATAAGATCCTTATAAGTGTATAAGAGTTTCACTATCCGCGGATGGTCCCCAATTCGCTCGAGAATCTCCCTTTCCACCCGAAGTTCTTCAGCATTCTCCCCTCCCCCCAGTTGGCGTCTTAATCACCGATAGCTCGTCAACCGCAAAAACTATGCCTGAAACTCCTCTATTGACAAACAGCAGATCCCAGAGACACTTAGGGAAGCTTGCTTTGGCCTAATTGGGTTGGCCTGACATGATATTGAGTCAAGTATGCCCGAGAAATTGAAGTCAAACTGAGCTTTGTCAAACAAGTAAATTAGGGGCTTCCGCCCTAATCAAGGTTGCGGCAGACAAATCCACCTATCCACGGGATGGATGGATGACTAAAAGTCACATGATTGATTGGAGTCACCTAAGTAGATAACTTACTTGGGCCAGGCAGGTAACTAGGGAGAGCGTTGCTTGGAAGTGGAATGAAAACTAGCCAGTGCATGGGAACGAATTACCGTTAGCTTAGGTCTCGCCTATCCTAGCAAAATTATTAACTAAGTCGTCGTTTTCACCTCCCAGTGTCGAGGGTCTAGATGAACCTAGCTGGTTATTATTGAACACATTAGGGGAGAAAATGGTTATCTCCTCAGGTCATTATAATATAACAGGACCAGTAAGTTTGTCGCAGTAACTTTCCAAGACTCTGACCAAAGACACATTTGGCTGCTCAGGCTGTACATTTCCCACTGAAGCAGAACCCGCAATCCTGTCGTCCCAGGCCTTTTGAAGCACCCAATCCACCAGAACCATCTTTGTTTGCGGGACAGCATTTTCTGCCGTGGCCTTTGCTACAGGGAGATATTGGTTAGTATACAAACTTCAAATAGAGTTCTGACCTGAAAATCAAATGCAACAAAGATCATATGCCTCGTCAACCCACGGGGGTTCCCCTTACCAACTTTGAAACCCGTTCTGTGGACCAAGCCTATTGCCAATGCAGCGGGCGCTGGCCTGACGATCTCCACTGCATACTTTCAAGGCCCCCATGGCGGCGGCGGTATCGCGTCTGGATATACCAGCGTTCGTGTTGGCCAACGGATTAGCCAAAGCAAAGGATGCGAGACATGCAAATGCCGCAGAGTAGAGCAGAGTGGACTTCATAGTGGATGATTCTTGTGGTCGTAATGTTCTCTGGGAAGTGAATTGGTTGCTTGCGACGTGGCCCTGGGCTCTGGGGAGGGATGAACAATGAGGGGTACTTAAACCCGTGCCCCTTTGGTATCTCATTTTTCAGTCAAGTTGACTGGGCCTCTTATTTATTGATAGTGGTCCGGGCTGGCTTGATATTGATGGACCTGACTGATGTAGAAAGGAATGCATGTTGCGAGTGGGAAAGACATAATAGTTTCCTTGATCACTGTTGATGAGCCATCGTATTTGAAGATCATCTACCAATGAAGCATCCAGTTGAGACAGCTCCATCGTGTCTCGACCCTGGACATGTTGTTGCTTTAGAAGGTGTCTCGTCAAATAACTAGCAACAAATCACGGTTTGAGAGAGTAATCGTTGCAGAATATATCTTTCCTGAGCTGTCCGATTCTAAGGCAAGAGTAGCCCACTTGCTGTTAACACTTCAAAGGCTGGCTTCTCACAGGTAAGGCCGATTGACAGGTTCAGGTTCTCTGGGAAAGGAGGGACGATAGTCCAGGAGCAGTTGGATACGAGCTCGTTGTCATTCCTCAGCCTTCGCATCAACAGTGAAAGCGATGCGAAACTAGCAGCTGGCCAGGCCTCTCTTCTCGGGTATTGCCATGTCCATATAATTCAGTAGATCTGCGAGTATTCTCGATCTCACTCTTTGACCAAGTGTTGTCAAATAGTCGGCTGCTGGCGTCTGCATTGCAGGCAGAAGGCTGAGGAATTGTGAAACTAGTAACGACTCTTTCACTGACTCCAGATCAGTGACTCAAGATCGGATAACTTCCTGGTTATCTTTAAAGGACAAACTGTCCGCGAACAACGGCATCATTCTGCTTCCTTGTTGACGAAGAAGTGAAGAGGAGGATTTCCTGGTTTGCCTTTCGACCGTTTATGCTTAACCTTGAATGGCAATCGGTTATTTATAGTTAGCTTCGACCTTTGAACCACCGTTGCTCTGTCGCCTATCTCATAACTATCTGACCTGCCCCCCTCCGACCTCCCCAAAGACGCAAATAGACGTCGTGTCAACACGAGTGCTCGATGAACACCTGATACATACGAAGAATTACGCCAGAGGCGAAGCGTTGAGCCATGTCGAAATGGAAGGTCGGCTCTTTTTTACAGCAAGCCGTGGCTGGCGTCGAGTCCAGGCTGGACACCATCTTGGCCGACAGCGACAGCGAGGCCGCGCAGAATGGAGATAAGACAGAGAAGCCCGCAGAGAAGCAGCCTGGTCTCCGGGCGGGCATGGCGCCTCCTAGTATGTTTGGTCCTTTAGCTGGTAGTTAACTGTTGGTTGGCGGCCGTAGGAAGCTAACCCACTGCACCAGGTCTTTCAAGAAGCTCCTCCTCAGCCAGAGTCAATGACAGACTCCAGGAACGGCTTGCTCGCGCAATGGTGAAGCAGTCCGGAGCTGGAGGGGTCACCAGTCCGCCATCATCAATTGGCGTGCCCTCACGAACCTCCAGTCCACTCCCCGCAGATGGCAGCAGAACGAGCATTGATAGCACCACTGGGAACATAGAGAAGATTACAGACGATACAGCATCAGATAACAAATCGGTTACTGGTTCAGTGCCACGCACTAGTATTGATGCTACTGTCCAAGAAAGAAGGTCAAATGAGGTACTGTCTGGGGAACAGGGTGTAGCAGCATCCAAGAACGCTGATGAAATGCCAGGCCCCTCAGAGTCTTCCAACAACGATGAAGATGTGAATTCAGGTCAGATTGCTCAAGTGGATGGAGCTGAGTCCCGGTTAAATCGTCTTGAAGACTATGAGGCGGCGATGGCTAAGCTGCAGGCCGATCATGAAGCATCTGAATTGCGATGGCAAGAGGAGCTACACAACTACATAGAAAAGATTGATGCTCTTCAAGCAAAGTTGAAGTATCTAGCAAGCGAAGCAGCAGAGTCTGCTCGTAATTCTACGGCCACTGCTGCTCCTGGCACTATGGAGAAGAAGCTCTCTGAAAAGGAGGAGAAGATTGCAGCTCTTATGGAGGAAGGTCAAAAGTTGTCAAAAACCGAGCTCGAGCATCGATCAACTATCAAGAAGCTTCGGCAGTACATAGCGGAAAACACCAAATCTCAGGCAGATCTCAAAAAGAGGCTTGAGAAAATGGAAAAAGATCTAAATCAAGCAAACGACCGTGCTAAACGAGCAGAGACAGCTGAGAAACGAGCCACTGCCAGCTTAAACAAACAGTCAAGTGCAGAGGAAGATCTAGAATCTACAATTGCTGAGCGCAATATCTTGAAAGCTACTGTCTCTGACCTGAGCTACCAGCTATCTAGAGCATCTGCCAGAGCTGAAGCTGCTGAGAGAAAGGCTGAAGAAGAAACCGCAAAAGTAGAGAGCCGGCAGCTTACTGAGCTCAAGGAGGAGCTGTCCAGTGCGAAAGTGGAGCATGAACTCAGTGAGGAGAAGCTACGTCGTGAGATTCAAGATCTTAAGGACAGCCTTAACCGAGAAAAGGAGCGCTCAAGGACCCAAGAAATTGAACTTCGGGGAGAGCAATCGGTCTTGGAGAGTAAGATGGAAAGCCTACGAGCTCGTGCTGAGGAAGCTTCATCGAGCGCTACTGGTGACGCGCAAGCCAAACTCCTACGGCAGGTAGAGACTTTACAGACGCAGTATGCTGTAGCCAGTGACAACTGGCATGGAATAGAGACCTCTTTGCTCTCCCGCCTAGCCAGTGTGGAGAAAGAAAGGGATGATTTTGCTAAACGGGAAGGGGACATGCGCCGGAAAGTCCGGGAATCGGTAAGAAAGGGACCTTTAACCCCTAAAGAAATTGACGTGTATGTTAACATCCATATAACAGGTTCTAAAAGTCAAACGAGCTGAAGGAGACTGTGAGAACTCCCGTGAACTTTCTCGTGAGCTTGAGCGGAACCTTGAAGAGAGTAAACACGAAGTGAAAAAGTTGCAGGCAAGACTCGAAAAGGTGGAGGAGGAACTACTTGCAGCACAGCAGGATCTGTTGAAGCAGAAGGAGATTCTGGATGCTACCTGGGAACAGCGTCTCGAGGATGAGAGAGCCAAATGGCAGGAAGGCATAGCAGCCTCTCCATCGGTGCTTCAAGCTCGAGGGGAATCTGCGACGCCGAGTCGACGATCAGATGTGTTATCCTCTCTCTCTGAGATCCCACATAGCCGCAGGTCGTCTACTCTCCCTAAGCTGGATACTCCTCCTAGGCAGAATTCATACTCGTCCTTGAACTCCAATCCGCTCCTTCGTGGTACACCTGCCCATGATACCTCGTCTCCACTAGTTGACAATGTCTCCGTCCAGACACTAGAACCTGACGAATATTTTAATGGTTCTGTTACCCCAGCAACTCCCTCAGTACCGGGAACTCATACTCAACACTCTCGTGGAGCTCATGATGTTGTTTCTGCGTCTACCGTTGCAGCTGGGCCATCTGTACAGTTGGTGGAGAGGATGAGTGCTACTGTCCGCCGGCTTGAAAGTGAACGTGCAGGCTTCAAAGATGAATTAGAACGTATCACCTCCCAGCGAGACGAAGCAAGACGTGAAGTTGTTGAACTTATGAAAGAAGTTGAAGAGAAGAGAGCTGGAGATGAAGAAGTACGAAAGCTTGAAGAGCAGGTTCAACAACTGAACGAGAGATATCAGACTACTCTTGAAATGCTTGGTGAAAAGAGCGAGCAAGTAGAAGAGTTAAAGGCGGATATCGCTGACCTAAAGGATATATACCGCGACACACTCCAGAAACATCTGCAGTCATAGACCAGGCTCGGCGTTGCCGTGTTGAATGTCCCCCATTTTATAACTTTACCCCTGTTACTGCCGCTATAACGATTAGATACGAGGGAATCTACTGTGAGGAAATATGTTATCAAATGTATTGAAATGTGGCCAATTGAAGCGTGTCGTTAATCTCATTATTTCTTGATGTACTCAACAATAATAAATATCATCATGGCAATTCAATGCCTTCTCTTTCCGCAGTTTCAAGGATGTACTTCCGAACCTATCGAAGTCGGTCAGATAACGGCATTTACACCCATTTGTTACACAAATCATGACGTCAAAAGCGAAGTGAATGCCTCTCACCTTAGAATCTGGAGAAAGTTCGATAGCAAGCTGACCGTTGGAGTCTCGTTTATCAGCCTCAGCCCCAGCCCTTAGAAGGGTCAAAGCTGCTTCTCCGTGCCCTTCTGAAATTGCATGATGAAGAGCAGTCAGGCCGTCGACATCCGTAGCATTCAATGGGCTCTTCCCTTCTTCGATAAGGAGTTTGACCAGTGGGACTGATCCAATAGCTGCTGCACGGTGAAGTGGCAGTTGACCTCGTTTGTCTTTCACCCTTGCGCTGCATTTATTTTCAAGCAACTTGCGAACAGTGGATATGTTATTTTTCGAAGTAGCAAAATGGATGGCATTCTATCAGGGTCAATACGTTTGATATCTTGGTCCCAGGCGTAAGTTTCAGGGAAAGAGGAAGGAATACCTGGCCACTTGAGGTCTTCATATTGACATCCGCATCTTTACGAAGTAACTGGTCGACTATGGCGTCACCTTCTCCGTCTTTCAAACTTGCTGCAATCATGAGTGGCGTCCATCCCGATGCATCCTTATTCTGGTCTTAGTAAGTTGGACCTATAAGCATAGCAGGGTATTGAGTTATACTAAAACTGACAGTAACGTCAGGATCAAATCCTTTCATTGATATGAGGAGCTCGATTATGGGTGGCCTGTTATATGCAACAGCCCAGTGGATAGGCAATCTCTCATCTCCATCCTTTAGGTATGCAAGTTTGGGGTTTGCCTATAGTCCGATCATCTATGTTAACAAGGCCATGAAACACAACACCTAGTTGGCATCGAAACCAGCCAGTATACAGAACTGACTTACATTGAGTAGAGATTCAACTACCAGGTCTATGCAACTGTTAGTGACAGGCGCATCTAGATTGTCAAGCAAATGGGGCTAAGTACTCTTTCCCTCACGAGCAGCCTCATGGATAGCGAATTTTGCATTATAATCCGGGTCCATCTTCGCAATATTTCATCCTCCTTCCCTATCACGTCGTTGACGTCTTTTTACAGGTGAATCGTACGACTTGTTGTGTTGAAGTCTTGCTGTGGCGGCTATCTCGGAGCGCGGCTGTTTTGATGGAGGTTCAAGTCTTGGCGAAGAGACGCAGCCTTTTTTTTTCTCTTTAGCCGCAACACCAAGCTCCATGCTTCCTCCATCAACAACCACAAGCTACAATTCTCGCATTATCAACACCCTTTGTCTCGATTTGGACAGGCATACTTCAACAAATACACCACCACGGGTTAGATTGATTTGTTACCGTTTAAACCGCAACGAACTCTGCCTTGAATATCGAGTTTGAAGCGCGCCTACCAGGACTCGCTCCTTTTGGCGTGGTCCTTGATTCCAGCGCACAGCCGAAGTGAGCGCTTCTGATCATTACAGACGATAGTCGAAACGATGGAGGTAGCTCAAGGGAGCATCTCGGCGAACGAGGCGGTTCGGAAATCTGCTAAACGAACACACGAACTGTTTGGCTCCGATTATCTCTCCCCTGTTACGCCTATAACCTCGGAATCTATTGGTGTCTCATACCGGAGGAAAAAGGAATACGGAGATGTGCAGACGTTACCGCCGTCTCTAGCAGAGAAGCAAGCAAAAGCAGCTACAGCACGAGGGAAACGCACCAAATTAAAACCAGAACCGGGCACGTCAACTGCGCTAGTGAAAAGCGCTGCTCCAGGTGGTGCGCAGTCAAGCGGAGATGGCGCCCCTACGAGTCTCATAAAACGGCTGGATATCTCCCAGCAACCGAAGCCGGACTGGCACGCGCCATGGAAGTTGATGAGAGTGATATCAGGTCATTTAGGATGGGTTAGAAGTCTTGCAGTAGAGCCGAACAACCAGTGGTTTGCCAGTGGTGCAGGAGATCGCACTATCAAAATATGGGATTTGGCCACGGGCACTTTAAGGCTCACCTTGACAGGTCATATATCCACAGTCAGAGGCCTGGCGGTTTCTCCAAGACATCCATATCTATTTTCCTGCGGAGAAGACAAGATGGTCAAGTGCTGGGATCTCGAAACGAACAAGGTTATCCGACACTATCACGGCCATCTCAGCGGTGTCTACACACTTTCACTACACCCTACATTAGATGTACTGGTGACGGGAGGCAGAGATGGTGTGGCGCGTGTCTGGGACATGCGTACTCGAAGCAACATCCACGTCCTCAGCGGTCACAAAGGCACAGTCTCGGACGTAAAGTGTCAAGAAGCAGACCCCCAAGTCATTTCCTCCTCCCTTGACGCAACCGTACGATTGTGGGATTTGGCGGCTGGAAAGACAATGGGCGTCCTAACTCACCACAAGAAAGGTGTCAGAGCGCTCACTACGCATCCAAAGGAGTTTACGTTTGCAAGTGCTAGCGCTGGAAGCATTAAGCAATGGAAGTGCCCTGAAGGTGCATTCATGCAGAACTTTGAAGGTCAAAATGCTATAATAAACACACTCGCTGTGAATGAGGACAATGTACTTTTCTCTGGTGGGGATAATGGTTCCATGTCTTTCTGGGACTGGAAGTCAGGTTACCGTTTCCAGTCCCTGGACACAATTGCACAGCCAGGTTCTCTAGATGCCGAAGCAGGTGTCATGGCTTCTACTTTCGACAAGACAGGCCTGAGATTGATTTGCGGAGAGGCTGACAAGACTATCAAGATCTGGAAACCTGATGATGAAGCCACCCCCGAGTCGCACCCTCTAGACTGGAAACCGACCCTCGGTAGAAAAAGATATTAGAATGAGTGGGCATGTTGGATTTCTCATCATGGCGCTTGACGGCGTTAACGGGTTCAGGGTTTCCTAGGTCAAGCATACAAATCGTTTTATCATGAGATTCATACCTGTACTTCTATTAAAATACTCTTTTGGCATAATGGTAAAATGTCTTTATAAAGTATTAGGGCATCAATGCCTTACCAAGCATATTCCATTAATCTTGCACTATCCTTCAACGCCTAAGCCTAACATATTCCCTTCCGGATCGTCTCTAAACGCCGCCCTGGCATCCTCCGCCGCAATCCGTAGCCGAACTTTGCTGCTTCTGTTTCCTTTTCCTAAGGCATGGCTCATGCCATCTCCTGACTTTGTGCCATGGTCTCCCTCTAAAACAACAAGACCTGCATCTATCAAATCAACGGTTGCGAACCCTATACCCTGTATCTGGGAATTGCAAATCAAAATTTCCTTGAGTTTAGTACTGGAGGAAGAAGACACACTCGTTGCTGCGTCAGATATACGCTTGGCTTCATCGAGTATATCGCCAACAGTAGACTCGTTTATTCCAGTTCGTCGAATTCTTGCTAAAAGTCCCGCAAGAAGAACCTTGGATGCGAGGGGCAGGCGTCGGAGAGCCTGCTGCAGTGGGGTGGATGTAGCCTCCTGGATGGCTTGCTTAATAGTAGCAATTGTAACTCGTGGAAGACTATTTTCATCCGTACTGTCTGCGCTTTTTTTGTCTCCTTTTCGAGGAGAGCTCAAGATAGCAGCAGCGGATTTGCGGCGAGATACGCTCTTGCTAGGTGTCGGAGGTAAAAACTCGAGATCCGCATCACCATTTGTGTTTGCTGAAGAAGCAATCAATGACTTACGTTTTTCTCTTGCTTTGGTCTCACTGATTTGCTCCGCTATCTCAACAGCTCGACGACATATATCAAGCGCACGACGGGCATCACCGCTTACAGCAGCAACTTTTCGACTTGCAAACTGTATTGCATCTGCATCGACAATATTCCCAGGGACATTCTCAAGCCTTGATCCGATGATTTCCATGAGCTCTTGATATTTGTATCCCGAAAATGTAATTCTAGTAAGACCCAGTCGACTGGATATCTTATTGCTCAGAGTTCGCTCCGGAAGATCCATGGTATTGGCAACTGCAAGAACCACAAGTCGAGAATGCCGCAGAGCAGGCCAATTGAAGAAGTTATACATGACGGACTGGTTCTTAGTAACTAGCTGATCTAGTTCATCCATCAGAACAACACAGGGAACCCGACGAGGAGACGGTCGGGAAAATTCTCGAGAAAGTAAATCAAGTGCATGAGAAGGGGAGATGCGGTCGCCTTTCAAAGCTTCCCATAGCATAGAATATGACTGATGGGGGTCCGTGACTTTCATGCCATTGATTTCCACAAAGATGAAGTCGTCCATTTCTTCATCTAACACTCTTGTATTTAAATGGACAATAACATCTCGGACTGTGGCTGTTTTTCCGGTACCAGGTGGGCCTGATATATAAATACAGGTCCCAGTACCGTCACTGATAGCCGTATGTAGGCTGTCGTAAACAGAGTTAAATTCAGCATCACGACAGGGGAGTGACGTTGGGACACTAGAGACATGAAGCAGGTTACGGGCTTGTCGATAAGGAGACGCCGTGAAATGTGAGGGGGAAAGAGTCCGAGTTGATAGGGGTGTGAATTCAAGTGGTCTTTTCACTTTGATTCTACAGTTATTGTTAGCGCATAGAGTTTTTTTCCGCTGTTGAGATGCTT
Source organism: Trichophyton rubrum CBS 118892 (assembly GCF_000151425.1). Taxonomy (NCBI): domain Eukaryota; kingdom Fungi; phylum Ascomycota; class Eurotiomycetes; order Onygenales; family Arthrodermataceae; genus Trichophyton; species Trichophyton rubrum. The sequence goes on along the minus strand of NW_003456424.1, from coordinate 1,233,224 downwards.
ACCTCTTGTGCGTCGGGGTTGTTAGGTATTTCTGGCGTTGCCGGGACTGGGGAGTGCCGGCTGCAGACTCTGTTTTTTGACGCTTCTTCGGTGTTGAGGGAGCGAAATCGTTTAGCTTATCTTTTGCTGGCTATAGCACAAGTACATTAGCATCCACGGAATATAATATGCCTTCACTGGGAACATACACCAGTCCCCTTTTGGGCTCGTTTTCTGGCCCTGGAGAGCGCCTCCCTTATGAACTCTACAAGTTCAAAGACGCCATCTTCAGACTCTGTATAAATATCCTCCCAGATAAATTCGTCTGTGTATCTTCCCTGAAGCTGTTTAACTCCTCTTCGACAGATAATGCACTTGTTAAATTCGGCTGCTGCGGCCTTGCCCTTTGGTGGTTTTCCGTCGGGGTATTTCTTGTAAAATGCATCTTTGGACATAACAGTGGCTCGTCCGTTTATGGACATTAGGGGGTTGATGTTGAAGTCGGTTGTGATGTATTGTTCGTTTGGCAGGGCATCGGCTCTTTTCTTGTTTTTTGTGGACAAAAACTCGTCAGGAGATGTAAACCACATTAGATTCATAGATTTGACAATCTCGCCGCTTTCCGGATCTGGGTCATCCAAGAACTCATATATAATTCCAGCCCAGTCTTTGCCAGCCTCAGGAGATTTCAGAAGGACAATGTGGCCGATCCTGCATTCGAACGAGCCCATTCGCGCCCCTATGATCTTAGGTCCCGATTTGTTGCCCTTCGAAGGCTTAGTCGGGGACGGCTGCGGTTCCTCATAGATCCATTCCCATGGCAGGTCCTCAGACCCTAGCTCGTCATCAGAGTCTTCATGGAATATGCCTCCCTTAGTTAGCCACTGTCGAGCTATCTCTTGAGCCCTCTTGCTCTTGGTCTCTGGGGTATCGGCCATCTTGCTTGATTGGAGAACACAGTGTGCGGGGCTTGGAGTTGACTTAGGGGCTGTTCATTATGCTTGATCTAAATAGCACATCCCCTCCTAATGTCGCCTTGAATGCATCATCAATCAAATTGACTATCACCTTCTTTCCGTTCTCCTGGAGTTTGATGTTTCTGATATTGAGATTATTCCTAATCAGGACTAGCGCCAGCACAGCTTGCAAGCTTCTATCACGTGATTTAAGTTTTGAAGATGTCCCGTTTTGGAAATATTTCAGGAACCAAAACTCATCCAAACCGACTACAGCTTTTGTACTTCCTGAGGGCAAGAATCGGACTCAGGAGGTGGGATTTACGGAGGTCCTGATTTCCAAACGTCAGCTCTGGCTTCGTCCACTTCTGAAGGGTCATCTTTCTCCTGTGACCGCACGCAAATTCGAGTACTCGTTATTTTACAACAGTTGGCGCCGTGATCACGACGACGTGCCATCGACAGGGCCAGTCGCCATCTAGCCTCCGGATATCAAAACGCGATGGCGCTATTTGGCACACAGAACCAACAAGCTTCGGCTCCATCTCTGTTTGGCCAGTCGACGAACCAGACCCAGCAGACTGGAAGCATATTTGGCACTCAACAGCAACCACAACAGCAGGGAAGCTCACTCTTCGGACAGTCACTCCAGCAGAAGCCTCAGAGTAACTTATTCGGTGGCATTGGGCAACAACAAAAGCCCAGCCCGTTTTCTGGATTTGGCACTACAGCGCAGCAGCAACAACAACAGCCGCAACAACAAACTGGAGGGTTCACTCTTGGATCTACTACTACGCAGCAACCACAAAATCAACAAAATGCGAGTCCATTAGCAGGTTTCGGTATCACGCAACAGCAGCAGCAGCAGCAGCCACAGGCGCAAACTGGAAATACGTTCTCAGGTTTCGGCGCTCCCTCACTGCAACAACAGCAGCAACAACCCCAGCTAGGTCAAAATCCAGGATATTCGCAAGCTGGTAGTTCGACCATTTGGACTCCTGGACAGGGAATGACGGGAGGTAAGTAACAGACTTATTTATGCAAAACGCCGTTTTCTAATAAATTTCCCCATAGTTCACCGAACCGTGCCAATGCAGATAATGATCGTAAAGGACAAATGGGATGCTACTAATCGGTCATCTCCATTCCGTGGCTACCTCTATAATAACGTGGGCGAGGAATCTGCGCCATTTTTCCAGCCGGGCCCCAACGATGATGAGAACAAGTGGGAGGAGGCTTTGAGAAAACGTCCAGGGCCTGGTTATGTCCCTGTTCTTGTACAGGGATTCTGGGAGCTGGGGAAGCGCACACAAAGACAGAAGGATTTCTTGTCAATGATGCAGACACGGCTACATGAAATTAATAATGCTTTGACGGAGTTATTGTCACGGCATGACTTGACCATATCTGTCAAGATTGCAGCTTGTCGACGGAAACACAAAGTGCTGAGCCAAAGATGCCTTGCCTTGGCATCAAAGACGCAACTGTTGCGAAACCGCGGATATGCTATGGACCAAACAGAGGAAGAACTAGCCAAGAAGCTGTTCCAGCTGGAGCGGGCAGTTTTCGACCCATCGCTTAACGGAAGATCAGAAGAGATTTGGGCCAGGATGCTGGCTATCCGGGAGAACTCAAAGCGCCTTCAGCTTGAAATTGAACGTACAGGAAATGACACATCTAATCAGGCAGACGATTCCCTTGACGATGCAGCTCTAAAAACTGCTAAGAAGGTATGGCATGGAAGATAAATCCCGTTTGTCATAGTCGTGTACTAACTAGATAATAGATTCTTGAGGACTACGCTACTCAGATTCAGCATTTGAACAAGGAACTTGCTTCTGTTCAAAAGGATTTTGGAAACCTCGAGCAGTCTATACCCTCTTAATCGCTAATACTGCAGCGCGTGAAATGACCCTGAATTGTGTTTATTGCTAAGTTCATAATTGACACCTTTTTTCTTACTATCTTTCTGAGGTGTGAATTTCATATTCTATTATGGCTGTTGAAGACGGCGTTGCGGGAAATGCGGTGGTGGGATAGGTATCATCTTTCCAGATCACTTGGCATTTAAATCTCTTGCTTTCAAATCCCTATACTCATACATGTAATGATTATGACCTTGGCAAAGCCTGGCTGTTTGTTCATAGACAGTGCCTATCCAACCGTCGTGATTCCATGTGGTTTCATCGTATTAACACTCTATTGCCCAATAACAGAAACAAACTCCATCCATCTTATGAGAAACTATGGGTATATCCGGTTGGTAGTAGTCTAGAAAAGTCTTCGGACGAAGTCAATGGCAAACGGCGCTATAATGATCGTAACAATACCGGTTAGCCATGTTGCTTATTCAAATTGCTCAGCTCGTGGGAGTGACAACAGCCAACTTACAGAGATAGAGCAACACACTCCCAGTGGCAACCATCTTGAGAGTCTCGAAAGCTTCCAGTTCACCAGCCTATATTCAAAAACAATCCAGATAAGAGAGAGAAGACCTTAGTTCTCAAGAGTCGTCTCACGTACCTTGATCTCTTCTGGAGAGATGGCTTCCTGTCCTGTAAGATGGTGCATTAGTCAATGGCTTTTTGGTATGAGTCGAACAAAGCAGTATTTACCTGGCATGAACATTTTGATAGATAGTTATTATCTTCTTTTTAAATGGATGGTATCTTGTGTTGGTGGTCCTTATTCAAAGTGATTATTTGTTAGTTGGTTTTCTCTATTCAACTTTTTCATTTTTTTTTTTCCCCGGTGAAAGTTCGCAGGCTGCGCACAGACCAAGTGCACGTCAACTCTTGACCTTTTTCTCTTCTTCAAACTGACGACCTGCTTCGACTTCACCTCGAGCTCGGGTTCAACCTCTTGCGCTTCCTCACATTCTGCCTCTAATCTGCTGTAACCACAGTCTCTATACCATATTTCTTCGGATCAGGCTCAGCGCACAGTTTACTACCTCAGTTTTCTACAGCGTCAACTCGCAACGCAGGCACCATGTCCGAATCTCCAGAACCGCGTCTGGATTCGCCAGCTCTCGAAAAGGACGAGAACGAAGAGGATGTGACCCTTGATAAGGAGAGAGATATTGCGGCAGATATATCTGACGATGAATCTGTTCTTTCTGATGTCGACGAGGAACAGTTCAGGGAGTTTGACCCTGCCGACATCCCTCTTGATGACCGTCCAGCACTCGCCATCGATGAAGAAAACTTGAAGCTAGTGGGTCGCCATAAACGCCGGAGAACTGAAGAAGATGGCGAGGGTCAGACGAAGAAGAAAAAGAAGGAGGGCCGCAGAGATAAGAAAAGCCACAGGAAGAAGCAGGGTAGCGAAGAGTTCAGCGGTGGAGAGGAGATGGACGGCAAAAGGAGAAGAAAACGGAGAGAGGGAGGGGGCGAGAAAGCTCCCAGACAGAGTAAAAAACAAGTGGAAGAAGAGATCGATGAAGAGTCTCTGGATCCTGCTACTAGTAAGTTATACTCTAGTCAGAGGAAAAGCCAACAACTTAGGATAATGCTAACTAGGGACTTTCATAGGGCGACGCCGTGCTTTGGACCGGATGATGGACGAAGCGCTGAAGAAGCCTTCGAAACGGCGTATCAAGAAAGCAGATGGGATCGTGAGTCCATATTCCTGTTGTTCTTTGCATGGCTACCACTGACATGATATCCATCCCTTGTAGGATTTGGCGGATTATGCCGATGCAGAGATCGAAGAGGTTCGCAAGCGCATGACCGACGCAGCTCGTCTAGACAGTATTGCTCGCAAAGAGAACCGCCCTGCAATGCACAAGCTTAAGATGCTTCCAGAGGTTGTTTCCCTCCTCAACCGCAACCAATATGTTAACAGTCTTATCGACCCAGAAATAAACCTTCTGGAAGCTGTTAAATTTTTCCTAGAACCTCTTGATGACGGTTCCTTGCCAGCTTACAATATCCAGCGAGATTTAATGGCAGCATTGCTACGACTACCTATTAACAAGGAGACTTTGATTGCTAGTGGTATTGGCAAAGTTATTGTATTTTATACAAAAAGCAAGCGCCCGGAGATTGGGATCAAACGCCAGGCTGAACGTCTTCTCGCTGAATGGACCCGCCCTATTCTCCAGAGAAGCGACGATTACTCTAAACGAGTCTACGAGGAAGTCGATTTCGATCCCAGGTATGTTACTTGAATGAGCCCCTACGTAACCTTTATACAGCTTTATCGGTAGAACTAACAAAATCTCTAGCCGACTCGCTGATCGAACTGTATCTGCCGAAGCCTCAGCTGCGGAAGCGCGTGCTAGAGAACTGCTTCCACCTCGTCTTGCCAATCGTGCTCGTGTCGAAAGTAGCCACACTAGCTACACTGTTGTGCCACGATCTATGGGCGTCTCTGAGAGCAAGTTTGCTCGCCCTCTAGGTGCCAGCGGAGAAGATCGATTCAGACGTATGAAAGCCAGGCAAATTGCCGCTAATAAGGGATCAAAGCGATAGGCCACCTTTCCTTGCTCCCTTCGTCCACCTTATTTTACTTTCTTTACCTGCAGATTTGATTACTCATCTTGTCTTTACAGCGTTTTCGATCCCATATCTCTTCCAGTCTCTGCGAGGCTCTCTTTCTCTTACAATTTGTTTTATCCTCTTTGCAATGAAATGTAATTCTAGGCGTATTGGGACTCACAGCACGAAAATAGAACAATAATTAGTCAAAATTGAAGCTACCTCATTTTGAATTTGGCATCATTAAACGTTGCCTGGCTATGAATAAAATTAATTAATAGATGACTGGGTACGTCTGTGTCGCTCCACGTGCAAGTTTCATTTTCTAGTCAATTATATGCTCCACCGCTCTGCCAACAGGGCCATCATTTCTCATGGTTTCCAGTTTCTTGTTTTGATCTCCTCGCCCTTCCAGCCAGAGTAACTCCAGTTTAATCAAGGTAGATAAGACCATGGCATGCGTCAGTTTACTGGGCGTGGACGTACTCTTTTGTAATTGTTGTTATTAATAGAGGCCGCTACAATCATTACCACTTTGTATATACATTCTAGCCTAACATGTTATTCGATTGACGAGGACCATCACTCACCAACATGACACGAGGAGATACATACGTATACCTGATGTGAATGAATGTTATTAAAACATTCTAATACAGCATCTAATGGTTATCAATGTAGTATCAAACTTCCCGTCGTTTACAGAGCTGTCTTGCCGCTTTGGAGCCACGGTGATATAATAGTGAATATATAATTTAACCAAATGAACCAACGCTACATTAAATAGCCACCTTTTTATCAGTAACTGCGCAACGAGATAAACATGCGGGTATACTTTATCAGCAGAGGAGTAAGCTACTGATCTATCTATCTATTTATAGTTTTAAGCTTGAGGCTCAACTCAGCCGGCGCTAGCGGTGAAAGCTTAAATAGGGCTGGGGGATTCGAGGCCTGGCACACGGAAACTCCACACCCGACTCCCTGTCAGCATTTCTTGTCCCTGCTCATTATAGTCGTAATTATTACAGATAGCCTCCTTTCTTCGGTAATGTAACAGGGTGTTTCGTGTGTCCACCGATTATTCAGTCTAGAAAGTTGGCCTCAACCAACACGGCCTATTTTTGAAGCTCTACCTGTAGCCTAGGGTCCAAAGGCAAGAGTCGAGGAGTTAACTACAAAGAAAGTGCCGTATTATGGGGGTATTATACATATTTTATGCTCTAGGATAATTTTTAGATCAGGTAACGACCCTGTGCTAGTACAAAGTACGTCGGAATCGCTTGATGTTTTAGAAAGCGGGATGGTACGTTTAAATTTATTGTGCGTGGTATTGATGATATCACTACTACTATTCGGGAGAAGTCTCGAGAGGTAAGAAGCAGCGTACTTCTGCGACCTACAATCTCTATGTGCTGATTCATTGATTATCGAGGAATTTGTTTCGGATTTTTAGCTCCGTCAGACTTTTTTGGAACGTATTATAGCTGTTACCGATACGATTGACAGAGACCTTATTGACGTATGTTCGTCCTACCCATTCGACGGGCTATTATTCGACGTGCACGATGACTACGACCGTGTACAAAAGCAAATTAGGAGGATTAGGAAGGGTTGTTCATCACATATGTCACAACTGAAGTGTGGTACTGACCGGTCGGCTAAGTTATGGGGGTCTCTCTGGAGACTCGCCACAGCTTCAGGCAGAGGAACGTTGGACAATGTGGGCAAGGCGATCAGGGGTTCTGTAATGGCATACCTCGAAGACACAATTCAGCAGAGTCGGCGTCTTCCATCGCTAGCTCGGATAGAGAGTTCGGGCTGAGTACCTTGTCTTGCTTAATATAGGAGAGGTTTTTTTATCTGAGTCCACAACTTAGTTAGCTAATAACTAGGTAGGTAATTGTAGTTACTGCGCGTCAAAATCTACCCTGCAGTTGTAAAACAGCTCTATCTGACCTTGCAGACGATAGCTTCGAGACATAGCTATCAGATCCTCCTTCTACAACATATCAAGATGCTGCAAACTTGGGCGGTCCATCCTCAAGGAGCTCGCAAATCAACCCAACTGGGAAGCTGGCTAGTAACCTAATAAATAGCTATCAGAAGGATGATGATGATAATAGTGAAATGAGATGACTAATACGAAAACTGACAATAACTTAAAGTAGGCAATATCGATGAGAACATCGCGACTTCCGTAACGGGTTATATGCTATAAATAGCAGGTGTAGAGGTCAACCTGGGGATATTTCTAACGACATCTCTTTTTTTTTTTTTTTTTTTTTTTGTTTTTTTGACAGAACGACATCTGATACTTTATTCTAACTAGCTATTCCTGCAAAGTGTCATGACTATCCAAGATGAATTCGAATATGCTTGCCAAACGTTTTGCTGCGGTCCAGAAGGGCATCCTGTCTGCCTTGGAATTGAAGGCAAGGTACAAGCTAACGCCAAAAGTACGTAACTGTGACACAGGCCTATACTTTGCTAACCGGAGGACGACGGTGCTAACCTATGAAAAGGTGCTGTGAGCAGGCAAGCAGAGTTCCGAAACCTATATGGTTGCTGGAGCGCTTGCCATGCAAAATGATGAGCGTCGTTGAGAACTTGAACGGGGTAGGTACGAGGACGAAAGACAAGTATGCCAGAGTTTATAGCAAGGACTTCGAAGCAACCTTGTCCACGGTTTTGGACATGCGGACAAAAAGAAGAAGGTCTTGTGGGCCGCAATCTATCGAACACTGACAAAAGCGTTATCCCAAGTTGTTTGTGGAACTACAAAACCCATAGCTACCGAGGCAGGCCTGCCTCTCTGGCTTCACTCCAGACGATTGGAAGGGCGGAACGCAGGCACGGAGTCTTACTCCGTGGGAGATGATTCCGTGGATCCGGCACGCAAGCGCCTCTGGTCGACCTGCGAGACAGACGCTTGACTGTTGTCGTTGCTGCGCGCTCTCGGAGTGGTGGAAAAGGGTCACCAGGCTGTATCTTATCAGTTATTGTTTTATGTGCCTGCCTATCCGGCAAAAGACCAGTGGACGAAGAATGCGGTTTGTCGCAGCTAAGCCTGCCAAACCCCGAGGCCGAGTTTTTGCCGCCCGAAACGTCCCTCGTCGGGGTTTGCAGCAGGCGAGAACGTCATAGCTGGGCCTTCGTGTTGACTAAGGCTGGCTCAGCTCTGCATTCCTGACACAACGGCAAATTTTTCATCACTCCAAGCTATATAACGGTCGAGACGCCGCAGTACCCTGTCGCAGGACAAATTCGCATCGTCATAGATCTCGTTCGATTAATCCGAGCCATAACTAGAGGCACAGTTTGCAGAGTTTGGACATTTATTTTTCAAGATGAAGATCATCACTAAAGAAATCGAAGATGCCCACCACAAGTCAGTAGTAACTCCCGTCGCATCCCCTGCTCCAATACTAACTTGTCTTCTAGGGCCGTTCTACAGGGAGTAACAATCGGTGGAATTGCAGGTCTCATCGGCGGTTGGGCCGGTGTATTGGTAGCGTCGAAACGATGGGCCGGAGTCCGCAACCTCACACTCCCTATGAAGGCCTTCCTAGTGACATCAACAGGCACATTTACCGGAATTGTTGCAGCCGACCATGGATCTCGGTCGTTTGAGAAGAGCCAGAGACAGGACATAGAGTTCCTAGAAGACCGCGAGTCCCGGTTACGCAAGGAAGAATTGGCACAGATGAGCGTGAGGGACCGAATCTTCGAATTCGCTCGCCAGGAGAAGTACAAGATTGTCGGCCTCACTTGGCTTGCCAGCATGTTTGGGTCGTTTGCCCTTGTCAGCCGGAGCCCCTACTTGACTGGACCACAGAAGATCGTACAGGCTCGAGTCTACGCTCAGGGACTTACGCTGGCCGTTCTCTGCGCTACTGCAGCATTTGAAATTTCGGATCAAAGGAAAGGTCGAGGAATCGCCGATGCTGTAAGGGCCAAAGCGAAGAAGGACAAAAACACCAACGATGACCTGTGGAAGGATATGGTCGACGCTGAAGAACACCGAATTCACGACAAGGAGGAGGCAAAGGTCAAAAACCATTAATCAACCACCACCATTTAAGCATTCTCGGGCTTAAACCGCATCCGTTCCTCGCGCCTTTCCTCTTTACTTAGCGATAATACCAATCTAAATCTCGAAGCGTATGTTTTGAGTGTACATTACTTCACTCCCTTTTTCCCACTCTACCACGGAAACACCTCCGAAACTCTCACCTCTCGTGCCCCGTCCCAACCAACCCGCGTTTCATAAAATGGGCTCACCTCCCAAATGTTGCCTATGTACCAGCAATACCTGGACGCTGGCCTGTTACAATTTATGAACTTTTCATTTCTTAGAACCCGTTAAAAAGGATATTGGACGAGGCTGCCTGTCATTTTATAATAGGAGGTCTTGGTGGGAAAAGGCGTTTATGGCTGTAAATAGTCTATATTGGAACTCTATTTTCATTTCAAAAATGTATAGCCAACAATAGACTACCTGCAAAACAGCGATACATTTTAATCTATTAATCTATTAATCGCGGCTCTATCCGTGGAGCTTCCAAGCTCTATGCCTCCTAATAGGCAAACGCGGAGTGCCAAATGTTTGACTCAATAGGGTTCAAAGTATATATTATATACAATAAAGATATGAAGGGAAAACTAAAGAAAAAGACAAAATACTATACACATCCGGTAAGAACGTCATACAGATAGATCAACCTCTTCGTGGAGTTTTGCATCGATATTGACGAATGATCGAACGACGTCCATGCCACGAAGTCGCTCTTCTTCAATCCTATGCCAATCCCAGGCACCAGATTTCTCGGTGTTGTCTCGGTTTTTCTTAACGTCATTATCCAGCACGGCCTTATCAAGGTCGGAATTCTCCGTCAAAGTCAGCACCTTGCGGAGAAGAGGCTCGTCTAGGGACTCTCCTGACTCAATTGCCTCGCCATTTGCAGGGGTATCAAGAGCGGTTGGTGGTGAGGGTACCTCCTCACCCGGTGGTCGGGGAGGCAGCAATCCACTCGCCCGAAGAACGTTTTCGGGCCGAACTGTCTTTCTGCCCTTCTTCACTACATACTTGCTCACTCCAACTGCAAGTAGTACTTTGGGCTCTCCCTTGCGCTTGGGGAATCGCAGGAAGAAGGTCAATATATATAGCCATTTCTCGTCCCAGCCAGCAATCTTGGTCCGCATCTCGTATTTCTCAAACGACTTGATTTCCTTCTTGAACGTGCAGTAAACAGATCCCAGCATCACCGCAATTCTGCCAGGATATAGCTGCTTGCCATGGCATCACGCTCTTATTCATTTCGCGCTTAACAAGCTCCAGGCCAGGGCTATACAAGCTGGTCACTAAAGTCGTACGTGCGATATCGAGATCGGAAAAGTATGTACTGTTCGATTTGTGAATGTTGTAATCGGTCTCCCATAACGTCGTCCTGCTTGTTATGCTGGACGGTACGAATATTGGGTGAACATGGCCTGGCTTCTTCTCGTCTTTCGATTTCGGGTTTGGATAAATGTGTTTCTTCAGATGGATTCGGCTGAGTAGATGATAGAATAAGCGAATCTATAGTGGTCGGGAAGTCAGCTAGGAGAGCAAGGGGAGCAAGGGGAGCAAGGGGAGCAAGGGGAGCAAGGAGAATTGCGCTGGAGTAGCCTTACATGCCACGAAAAGGGCACTGATTTGAGATTAAATAAAATATATAATAAGAGTAGGTTCTTCCAGGTTAACTGTGCACGAGCTTTTTGGATGGCCAGGCTAGCGGTAGCCAGAACAACCGGGACTGACAACACCGCCATCGTGGAACTCTTGGTTCAGCGTCCTACGGCTCTTGTAGTCCCCGTTACGTAGAACTCTTCCTGGAATTGGATAGCAGGAGTATTCAAGTTCGTTTAAGTAGGTGAGGCTGCAGGTTATCTTTCAGCCTCAGCAGTTTTGAAACCTTGGGGTCCTGAGTATATAAAGAGAGAGAGTAAGGGAGGTGGCCAACGAAGTAGCCAGGAACCCAATTCAAACGAGTGAAACTTGGAGGGCACTGTAATCGTAAACAGTGCTGAAAAGGACAGCTAAAATAAAAGACAGAAAGAAAAAGGTGTCAATAGAATAGATTGATTGATGGCGTTTCCCTAGTTTAACTTGAAAAGCGGTTTTCGCGCGTCACTGGCCAGGCACGAGCATGTCATGTGACTCTGTGCCGAGGTTGAAACTGCAGGGTGATTTAGTCGTCGTGTTTATTTACGAGATAAGAAATGCGAAAGGAAGCAGAGGGAAAAACCATAGTAGATCGCTATTGTATGCCTAGGTTGCGTGGGGACGGATGTGTGCTTAGGGCGAAGGTGTGATGTGTAATAATGGGTTCTGTGGATGATCTGCCCGTTTGACTGAGGTGGATCGTTTGGGGTCGACAATTGAGCATTAAGTCAACATTTATAGGAGACAAAGATAAGGATCGTGTGACAGTTTAGCCACGCTTGCTAATATATGTTACTTCATATCGAATATTCTTGCATAACTGTTGTATTTCTTAGCACATTATTAGAATATTAACATCGAAATCTGGCTTTATCAGGGCTCTAAGTTGTGCATTAGACTTGGATATTGCCAGGGGGTGGACGGTCAGCAGACAAGCGGACATAGTGCCTATTAGATTTACTATCATAGCATAGCCTGTTCGTCCACTAAGGCACTTTGCAGCCTCTCTCCGTAAGGATATTTGAATATCAAGTTTCTGATTCGAAACGAAGAGTATCTTTGTTCCTTCTGGACTTCGAATTAATTATTGATGACGAAAGAAAAATGTTCCAGCAAAACATACCATTGTGGAAGGGGATGGAATGTAACAATGTAGCCCCCTCGAGGCGGGATATTCCTCCCGCAGTTAAAGAGAAATTAAGGTCTCCACCAACATATAGGTCTCCACCAACATATTTGTACTCGACCGTACGCAAACGAGTTTGAACGGAGACGGGAACATCGAATTGGGACCGGCGAGCCTAGAGCTCATATTGATATATGCTCGTGTGACTGCCTGTATTCGTGGATCACTCCACGAGAACACCTGGATACCGGCTAGTATCTGTATCGGGTGGAGTAGTCTAATAGCAGCGACTTGTTAGTCAAAAAAAAATCTTCCGATACACTTTGAAAGAGAACCGACAAAGATATCCACAACTAACCTTTTGGGCTTACTACCAAACCTCTTCCTTTCTTCGCACCGCGATATATCGCCTCAAAGATATCAATCAACTCTTGCTTATCCTCCAGCACCCAGTTGAGTTTGTTGTTGTTTCCGGTTCCAAAATCGCACATCATATGTTTATTGCGGAAGAAGAACATTATTGTCATAGGGTCATAGAGTTCGTACATCTGAATGAAATCTGGCACTTGATCGATATCGCAAAGGTAGATGACGGCAAAATTCTTGACGCGATCGGCGATTCGGTAGAGCACTTCATCTTGCCTCATGCCTATATTGATTTGCGTATCAAGTTAGAACTTATCTTTGCCTTGGGCAGTCATGTTGTTTAGGCAGTCAGAGTAAAACGTACAGTCCTTGTCCCAGTCACGACCAAATCTGATGACAACAAGACGCTCCTCCTCGGAAAGAATAGCTTGGTCTACGTGCCAGGCCGTAGTAAGATGAGGGAGAACAACGGAGCCCATTTTCAGCCTTACGTTCTCTTTCTTGACTTAGTTGGAGGGTTCAAGGCGGTCTTTTCTAGTTGTTGCAACGAATGTTCGAGGTCGAAAGGAAGTGACTTCATCGATGTTATACGCACGAGCCACTTTGGTAGTTAGACGGAATGGATTTATTTTACTCCGAATTTTTTTGATTAGTAAGCTCCTATCCACAACCACATTGAGCATCGGTGGATGCTGTGCCAAAGTTATGAAGACGAGTTCGGATGTTTTTTTTTTTTAAATATTATTTTGAAGTAACTCTATGATGCTCTACAGACGAGACCCTTCTTCCCAATTTTCCTACACACAACCACTCATGCAAATTAGAACAAAGATTAAATGGTGGAGGTGATGGCTGACCATCAGTGGAGACGGAAGGGAAAACGAAAACTGGAAGTTAAATATGACCAGCGAAAAGAAGCAGAAAGCTGATAGTGATAATATACCTGGTTGATAAACGAGGTGAAGAGAAAAAAATATATAGAGTACCTTTACAAGTCATCGTCATCGTCATCATCGTCCGTGGTAGAACGCCTTCCCTTGCTCTTGAGGTTGGATGACATTTCAAATTCTTCAACATGTGTACTGTTGCGCCCGGACATAGCCATGGCCTGGCGTCCGGTATCAGACGACTCCAAGAACTCTCGAAGTCGTCGTTTACCCTCTTCAACAGCTTGGCGAGAGGCTGCTTCTGCCATATTTATCATAGGGCCCCAGAGATTGAGTCTGAAAGTGACATAAGCTCCAACGCCAATGACTAGCAGGAACAAGAAGTATATTGGGTTCCGAAGGACTATTAAATGATGGGTTAGCTGACGGGTCGTAATTTCATAGTAAAGGATGCAAGAAGCAATACTCACCGGCGATTATTTCGTTCCAGCCCAAAGCCAGGAGGAGGCCGTAAAAATACAATGGTACTTGGGTAATGCCGCCAATGGCGCTTCTTTTTGCTTCAACGTACACGCCATCAGCAGCTTTTTTGAATCGAACAGTCAAATCCTGTCTTTTAGCTTCGCTCAGCATAGTCATCTCTTCTTCCAGACTTTTGCCATCATCTTCATCAACGCCACCAATTGGCGCAAGGTCTTCTTCATCGACAGCGCTGGCAGAGCTGGGCATATGACCGACCCATTTATCCAACGGTGGAGGCGCGGAAGTTTCGTTTAGCCTAAAACGGGCTAGGAGGGGAATCAAATTAAGCGTAGATTCTCTGGCAATGGTGTAGATTCCTTCGATATCATCCGTAGGTCGCCAGATCCGGGGTACACCAAGGTCGTCATAACGGAATTTATCCTCAAAGTTTTCGCGCAATTTAAGGAGAATGTTCCCCTCCATCATCTCCTCATCGATCTTAGAACGTAGCACACCCCAGGATTTTCGTCGCAGTCTCCATAGGCCAACGTCAACCTCCTCCAAGCTTGCATCAAAGCTCTTGGCTCGCTCTGTGAATCTTCGTTCGGCGTCCAAAACGGTGTTTACAAAGAGAGACCAAATTCTATCCCAAATTGTTTTTTCACTGGGTTTTTCTCCGTCCTCTGGGGCCCTGGAGCCGCCTCTTCCTGAACCAAGGGCGTTGAACTCAAGATCAATGGAGTCACCTAGCCGAGATCTCACCCATCGTTCAACTCTAGTGGCAAGGCGCCTCATCTCGTCCTTTCTTAGCTGTGAACTGATCTTTTCGAGATCCTTTTGGTATAGGGAGAGTTCCTGCTTGTAATCGCTCCAAGGAGCCCCCTCTACCACAACGGTGCCTGCCTCCTTTTCAAACTTCTCAATTGCGAGCTTCCTTTCCCTGGTAACAATTTCTGCAAAATCATAACTGGCACCTTTCTTCTGCCCTGCCTTAACGGCAGAACTGACTGCTTCACTAAATTCGGCAACGCCAGACTTGTGGGCGGCACTGAGTTGACCGGTAAATAGTGCTTTAAGTCGGGTATCAATTTTCTCCTCTAACTCGGACTTTTTGGTTGCGAAAACACGCTTGTGGTACCGGCTGGCTTCGGTTTCGAAACTGGCCATTGTTTTTCCCCGAGCTGTACGCATAGCGACACCAAGGCCAGCGAGAATTAATGGAATTCCGGATCGAGTTGCATCAGCTTGTTGCACTTCAAACGGCCCGATGGTTTGGTCAAAGAGAACAAGTACTTCTCGTGCAATCTCGTCACAGCGGAATTGTGCAAGGAGTTCTTGTTGAGTAGGAAGATCCAGATCCTTATTATTCACAATTTGTTCCCAGATCCCTTCCGCATAAACGGAAAAGCCATCCGCTGGAATTCGTCGATGGTACTCAGGAAGGAAAACGCCGTCTTCCGCCGCTGTACCCTTAACAGCCAGGCTAGAAGGGTTACGGTGGCCATCTCTGAATCGAGTACTAAGCTTGTCAACTTCCTCAGCAAACTTTTCCGGCTGGAAACTCTTATGAGGTAAGCCTGCAAAAGCAAAATCGAAGTAATCCTCAATAGTAGAATTTTCGGTCCCTTCTGGTTTGGAGAGTGATGTCCATATTCGTTGGAGATCCTGCATTAGGGTATTCTGTAAATTCTTAAGTGGGGTCGTCCCCACGAAGTCGCGAATAACAAAAAATAGTAGAGACCTGGGTGTGGATCTATATGAAGCAGAGGTACCAAATGTCAGTATCTCTTTGTGGAAGTGGAGTAATGTTGGGGGGGAGTAACATACTTTGTATCTTTGAGGAATAGCTGAAGATTTACCTCAAAAACTGTCTTTAAGAGACCCATATTGGCTCCCTGGTATAATCCAACCTGGTGTTCCCAGATATTGACAATAAGCACCTCACTTGTAGCGAGCGCAAAGAGGGCACTTTTGCGTTCAAAGTCCTGGTCTTCTCCGCGCTCTCTGCCATCAGTCCCTTCGACGTCCATGACCAAAATATTATCCGCCATTTTCTCTTTTTCATTTGAAGCAGTACGTTTATTTTTCGAGAGCCATATTCCCTTAGTGGTCTGACGTCTTTCGGTCTCGGACATGACGCTGAAGTCTGTTTTGAAGAGGGTATTCAGGAGGGTTGACTTTCCGGTGGACTGCGAGCCAAAGACCGAGATAAGGTGGTAATTAAATCCTGCCGGGGTAACATTCTCGTGTATCAGATATTTCGACAGGTTCAGACTGTTCGTATAGACTCAAAAGTCAGCAATCAAATAATAGAGAACGGCGTGTATATCATTGTCCTTTCAAGTTGTCGCACAGAGCGCCCAGTGCGAAAAACATGTAGACAGTGCTCTTGCTTCACAAAGGTGACGTACTTGAATTCCTTATCGCCGTCCACTACCTGGACTCCATGCTGATAGTCCCCTCCGTCAACATCTCCAACAGAAGAAAAGTGCCCATTTGAAGTCATGGTGTAATCCTCATTCAAATATCGAGCCTCACTCAATCGCACTTCAGCAAGCAGGCCTTCAACCTGGGATCGCGGGCTGTCGCGGCTGTCACTTCACAAACGCAAGCAAGAGGGGTGAAATAGGGAGTATGCGGTGCCGATCGGTAATGATAAAAGGTTCTTGTATCTAAGGGGGATGGAGGGTCAGTTTCTATTCTTTTATTGCGCTTGGTGTCGAGTACATAAGGAGGCGACTGGGTAGGTAGTCTTCGCAAGAAAGCACAAACATACACTAGACTTCAGTGATGACAAAAGCGAGATCTCAGCACTGCAGAAGCATTGGTCCCATATAATTTGCCTCTCGTCGGCGCCAGCGGATGGCTGGCTGTAGGTCTTGAAGCGCTTGACGTCGTTTTGTTTGATTACGCTGTCCTTTGCCTTTAGTTATATTTCAGCTGCGGTTGGATCAGGAGACTGGCTTGGCGTGTTGACATCATCCCCATTCGTCGTGGATTCTATACATGAAAAAGCCACCGCGTGAATTCATCAGATGACGAGGACGAGACGAAGAAAGACCTTACGGAGTGACAAGATCAAGATACAGCATGACTAGCTACTTTAGCTTGATGGAAGGCCTTCTTTCTAACTAGTATATTCATAGCCTCCAGCCACCAGTGGCACACCAGCGGTCAGGTCTACCTATATACGAAGGTATTGTAAATAGACATAAGGAACTATGACGATGATGTAGCTTTTCAAAGCCTGCGAGAAGTGATGGGATTAAATAGTTATATCTTTTTTTATCCCTTATATCAGCGTCGCAGTGCTTGACCGGAGCCGAGGGCTCATATAGGAGAGGTTTGGACAGGAGAGAGGCACTGCAAACTGCATCAGACAACTGGTGGTGAAACAAGGATGAACGCAAGCCAGTAATTGAATGGTAAAGAGCATCATCGGCCTCAGAAGACAGGATCTGGGTTCCTCCAACGGAACTTTGGAAGAAATGATGCACCTCATCTGTCCCAGGTAGTCCTCATCTCACGGTTTGATAGCTTAGAGTCAGGTACCGCAGCGCATACTCTTGCTATGATATTGTGGTGCATCTCTAGAGAAAACTGCCTTTATGCGGCTGCAGGCTTCATGAAGAGCTTCTCTCGAGGGAGGAAGACCGAACATATCACCTGAAGGGCTCCAGCTGCAATCATAGTGATGTAGACTTTCTTCATAGCTTCCACAATGGCCTCGATAGCCAGCGACCTAACTTCCTCAGAGCCGTTCTGGAGGATGACGGATTGTGTCCCAGCAATGGCGGCGATAAGCTCTGCAGAAGTATAGCCTCGTCCAGCCAGGTATTTGGAAAGATTCTTGAACGCCAGCTGTTGGAAAATAGTTCCAGCAACAGTAAGAGAGAGGGTCTCAGCTCCGATTTGAGCCAAGTTGATATAGTTAATAGCATGCTGAACCTCATCTTCCTTGACTTTCGCGGCTGCAACTCCATAGGAAGCCTGTATACCAAGTCCGGTTCCAATTCCAATAATGATGCTGTATCCATAGATATTGGCAACTGGAGTATCCACACCAACTGTCGACATCAGAGCTGAACCGATTACTATTAAAACACCACTTATGGTGTAGTATGGAGTGTAGTATCCAACCAGGGGCATAGTGATCCCCTGGACCATAACCGATACAATAGCAAGAATGACCAAAGGAAGGAGACGTACTGCAGCATCCACCGGACTATCACCTCTCGTAAACTGGAAAAATATCGGTATATAGTAGGCAGGAACGAGAAGGGCGGAATTCGTGCAAGAGGTGCTCACGTATAAGAGGATCATCACTGTGCGTCTCAAGAACTGGGCAGGAAAAACACGTCTCTCTAGAGTTGTGAAGAGAGGAATGCCCTGCTGAATTGCAAATGCAATAAAGATAACACCGAAGGCGACAAACGAGGCAATTGTGCGATTATCGGACCATCCCCAGAGAGTGGAAGCAAACGTCATCGGAATTACCCATCCAACATATATCCCGGCGTTAAGAACCATACCGATGATGTCTAACTCTTTCAGCTTTTGAAGAGCTCCTTTGTGGGGCTTAGGCAGATAGTCGGGAACCAGGAGTAGAAGCACGGGTGCCTTCACGGCAGCTAGAACAAGGTTGATATAAAACGCCTTGATAGCCACATTAGCAGTCCACAATGTACACATGGAACGGTTCAACATACCCATCTCCAGGTGGCATTACTATGTGCAAATAAGCCCCCTATGACGGGCCCAATAACTGTACCGAGTCCCCAGACGAACCCAGACGTACTCACGTAAAGCGGCTGGCGCCTCTCTGAGACAAATACAGAGAAATATGTAAGGACCCTTGTATATGTCAGCACAAGAGTTGATTTTGTTAGCATTGGTATTGATTCTTACCCAAGATACATTCCAGAACCACCTATCCCAGCAATTACTCTCCCTATTATCAGTGCATTCATGTTTGGTGCGGCACCACACAGTGCACTTCCGGCCTCGAACAAGATAATAGAGGCAATATATATAATTTTAATGCTAAATATATTGTAAAGTGCGCCTCTATAAGCTAATTAGCCTTGTGTTTGGGTGTTAATATGAGATGGGGGTGGTATCCTACATTGGAAGAATTGTGGCAACTGATCCAAGGGGAAAGCCGGATCCGAGCCAGCTGAGCTTTTGAACAGCACCAAATTGCTCTACCACTGGTGCTTGAACGTCTGCCACGATGGTAGTATCCAGGCCATAAAGAAAGGAAGAAGCTAGTAGTACAATAACTGCAAGTGTCCACTATATTCGAGTTAGGACTGGTAGCTTAATCTGGAGCAAATGCCTATTCATAACATACACTCCATCCTTTGGGCCGTTGTGGAAGCCCGCCTGACTTGAGAGAAGGAGATTCAGCGTCTTCTACGCTGTCTCTGTCCCCTGTTTGTTTCGGTTCAGATGTCTTGGCTTCGTAGTATTCAGGCTTCGATAAAGAATCAACTTTCTCAAAGCCCTCTAAAGGCGTCAACCCAGACGTAGCCGGACCTGGCCGGTCTATGCTGGTTCTGGTACCCATATATGATCGGTTATTAAGATGGTATCAACCCTCAAGGTCTTGATATACTAGCATCAGATCTTGATAGAGAAAGGTCTAAGTGTAAAAGAATGAAAAACGGAGTGTAGCATGAAATGTCAAACGTCGACTCTTCAATGCCATCCGATGCACCACAAAAACCTGAGATCATGATAGAGATTAAAAATAAAAATCTGCTTCAAGTAGCATGCTCATCTTGGAGGTGGAGAGGATTTATAAGCATGGCCCGAATCCGACTCATGGCAAGAAACTGATCGGGAGCACAGGGTATTAAAAAAAATGCTCCACAGCTAAAGAGTTTCATCATCAACGTCGAATATGCCTTGGCAAGTCCACTTTCAACTAGCTAAATATGCCATCCAGGCCTGGGCCCGGGTAACTAGGTACCTCTCGCGGGTATTTTCAGTGTTGTCTGCCGCAACCAAATAATGTTCAACTTCTACTGAACACTTCTCGGGGAATCAAGGGAAACCAAAGGGGGAAATCAAATCATCGAGCTGTTTGGATAATTCAACAATGTGGAATCGTTGCCAGAATTAATACTGGCACCTCCACTGCTTTGCATTGACTAACAGACGGCTGTTAAGTGCTAGCCAACAGTACTAGGAGAGACCGAAGGGAGATCCTGGGATGCTGAAATAGGCAAGTACAGCCAGGCATGACTCGTTGCCGCAAGCCGAGAGCCACTACCATGGCCTTTTGCTTCTATTTAAATTTTTTTGTTCTCCAGGTTCGAGAGTTCGGGTTATGGGCCAAAGGGCCGTGGTGGGTCAGTAACAATCATGGTCGTGGCAAGCCTGTGAACTGCGTGCAAGAGGGCCATTATTAATAATATTATTGGGAAGGGGACAATATGGAATACTCCGTATAGATCATTTGCAATGCATCACAGTCACTCGTAAATACTTCACTGATTCAGCATCAACATAGATTCATGAAAACGATGTTTGAAGAAACATGTGGAAGCTGTACAACTGGTGCACGTGATTGAAGAAAGCGGCCCGGGAGGAAATTAATTTATCCGACGTGCCTCGGCTTTCGGAGCTCCAGCCAATCAGCATCGAAGAATGACATCAGGGGGACTGTTGCCTCTAATGGGAAATAATTAGAGGTAATGGGCGTATTGTTGCTTCTAAGATGGTAGGCATTTGTAGGCTCCGTCATTCAATTCTGGGCTATATGAAGGGATACGAGAGAACATATAGATCTCGATGCAGACATGCATCAACGTTTTAACGCCGATGATCATCGGAGAATTTTTCCAGGCTTCATAACTGACGCACCATGGGTATATCCTTCCAGCAGCGGATACTAATTTTGTATTCCGTATGCACCAGATAAATAATCTAGGATATAAATGTCCAATACCCTCTCGAATTCAGCTTGTTGAAATTTTTGGAAACACTTCTCTCCCGATTTTGCACTCTACACCCAACCCCCAGCCGATTTTCTAGCCAGCCACATAACCAAAATGGCTTCAGGAATGCTGTTCGATCCAATGCGTCTCCTTCGCCTTGCGCCTCTCATCAGTAGTACAGGGAGCGTAATGTACTCGACTTGCGAACTCATCATGAATTCTGCCTTCCTGCATCCAACAATCCGCAGAGAAGCCGATGTCGTTCTTCCCCGCTGGTTTAACACAGTCTTCCAAAGCGGCGTTACGATCGTCGTTGGACTTATCGCCATAACCTCATCCACGTCCATAGCCAATATCTACCTCTCATACAACAACGACCTTTCCATCACAGAGGGTATCATGACCCTGCCATTTAGTGCCAAAATGTATGCCTTGGGAGTGACTTGTGCATTGGGCCACTTGACCTTCATCCCATGGGTTGCGCCTCCAATTAAACGCCTAAGAACAAACACGTCAAAGCGGGGTGGTTCTGCTGAGATGGAAGACTGGCTGAGCGTACACAGAATTAGATGGACCGTTGCTGATTTTCCAGCCTGGGTGGCTATCTTCCTGGCTGTTTTGACATTCGAAGGGACCCTCTAGCCTGGTATTTGGTTAACTGAAGACATGGGTGTTTTTGGTATCGCGTCATATATATATGGACAAGTTCAGATATAGGAGGATTAGGAGATATGTTGATAAGAATTAGTTGAGTAACGCATGTACCATATAGTCATTTGCCCAAGATGATATACAAAAAACCCAACTTCCATAAATGTGAAATTATCCCTCTGAATGAATAAAAAAAAAGATAAGAAAATTATAGCTTATATTCCATGCGATATTATCAGACAGGCTGGAAGTTCTGTGCATCCATCCATTCGAAATTCCACCCTTGTCCAAGAAAGAGATCCAAGTTTAGATTGGGATTACCAAACCCTCCAGTGTCATCCATCAGGTTGAGATTTAAATTCACATCTAGATTTGGTTCGGGTAATGGAACGCCATTTTGTAGATATGATGACGACGATGATTGACTAGGAGTCTGTTGGAGTTGGGTATTAAATAGTGACATCAAAGGTGTATCCTGAGGTGTGGTATACCCGCTTGAGTTTGTAGAATTCTGTTTCTCAGGTATAGAGTTCGGCGGGCTCATTTGTTGCTGTTGTGTGTACTGATATTGCTGTTGCAAATTGTGTTGATGTTGTTGTTGTTGCTGCTGCTGCTGCTGTTGCTGCTGTAGTTGCTGTTCCTTCAGCATCTTACCAGGAACAATGCTGACAGCTCCGAAATATGGAAGTATAATCCTTCGAGCTTGGTTGCAATTTTTGCTTTTAAATCCAGTCCTCAGAGCCCCATCAGCATCTCGGCAAGAGCATAACTTTTCAATGACACTCGCAGATTGATAGCTAACGGAGTCCTCGGGCAGATCTGGGTCGTGGCGAAGTATTCGAGCAATGGACATAGCTGACCTCCAGTCGGCACGAGTCTGTGGGTCGTCGGCGAAAGGGGAGCCGAGCAAGTGAACGATAAGGAGAACCGTAGATGTAAAAACCTGAAAATCAATGACTTTGCAAAATATACGGTCGGAATTGCGAATATCATAAATGCCCTTATAACACTCGATGGTTTTTCTCGCTGATTCAAGAGCAGCATTATGACAATATTGGCAACGCTTATCAGTGTTGGCTTTCAGCATGAATGGTAGGTGCAGCAACATCCTCACGAAATGGTGAGCAAATTGTGACCAAAGTCGACTGCTCTTTTCTATGGGGCTAAGCTGTCCTAACTGGGATGAATCCCACCAATCGTCTCCCATCTGTTTACCCATGTCCTCTAACTCTTGGTCAATTTTCAGGGTAAGGGGAAGAGACATATTGCCTCCGTCTTGGTTTCTATCAATTATAGATCCCAATGGAAGGCAGACACGCAACATATATGCTTCTGCAGGATCCATCTTCTTAACCTTCAGTAAATGTGCGATATGAGGCTTCAAGAGATGAATCGGCACAGAATAAGGGAGCCCAAGAATTGAGCTCTGGTATAGGTCCGAGCATGCGAGGCCACACCATATATGAAGCTTGCGAATTCCAAGTTCATCGTCTGGCCCAGGGCGATTGTTCGGAAGATGGAGGCCGGATAGCTGGGCGAAATTTATAGCCCGGCGCGTCAGTAGCCATGTTTTTCGTGGCCGGCCGATGTTGCTTTCATATTTTCCTGCCATATAGATACACTCTATACCAGGTAGAGATGAAGCAATGTCGTCATCTTCGATAACATACTTTTGGACAGCAGCAACACATTGTTCCACGTATTTTTCCTTAGGTACCGGAACCCTGAGGGATTGGAAATCGAACTCTACCGCACGTTGCTCAAGAGTCATGATGATGCAGTACAAAATCTTTCCAATATCAGCAGGGTTTTCGAGGGCCTCGGGTTTTAATATTTCTGGGAATCTTGCGCGCCATATGGTCCATATAATTGCCGGAGAATTTATTAGTCTTTTCAGCTGCACAGGGGAAGGCAGGAGCTCTCTCAGTGCAAGAACTGCACGTCTTTCTTTCAGAGCTATTGGATCGGCGGCTTTTGAGGGTTCTAAATCCACATGCTTCTCATACCGAGAAAGGATGTGATTATCGAATAAGGTCAAAAGGGGAGCAGCGCCGGGCCCAGTGCTTCCTTGGTCCATCGATTTGGACCGGACTGGTATGGCTTCCGGCACCGTTTCAGGCTGACAGTTGGACAGGCTCTTGGTATCTAGTTTGAAACATTAGGTCAAGCAACCAAGAGAGCTTCTGGATATCCGGTAGTACCGACCTCGATCAATGCTATCTGTGGGGGACTCCGTGTATGACCAACTTGCGGCCTCTTTAGATCTACCCTTGTCGCTTTCATCCATTTGTTTCACCAGCTTGCTCACGGTGTGCTCTAAAGCAGCTACCCGCTCCCTCAAGCTGTAGCTCTGGTCTCCTATACGGAGCTTTGCAGCTTCCGGCCGCAGGGGCGCATGTTCCTGATCGATACAGGAAGAGCCTCGCGCGTGGCACTCGTTGCATATCCCGGGCCGAGTGGGCGCATAGGTGCAGCGAATCTTTCGACGCCGGCCTAGCACGGCATTAATAGGATGGTCCAAATGGTATGGCTTTTTCGTTACATCTGTAGAGCGGAGATCAAAGTCAGAGTAGAACGAACGCACATTCATAGCAGCTCTTTGTTCCTTTGCGCATTTTCTTGCGCTGCGGCTCCTGGTCGTGCAGTGAATCCGTGTCACCGGAGAGAGCTCGACGAAATGGCTCCATAATTACGGAATACAGCCCTGTAGATATGTAAGAACGAATGCCAGTGACAGGTAGGTCAACCGCCCAAACATTCAGGCAGCAGCGTAAGTAACTGCAGATGCCGCGATGTGGCGGCTTTTGCTCTCTTTTAATCAAGGAAGACGGAGCTGAATTGCGTTAACCCCGAAGGCGCATGACTAATCGATATTAATTATTAATCATTTATTAATCATTTTTGCCTTTCAGATGCTTAAAACTTTAATTGTCTTTGTTTTCCACTTAGACTTTTGAGTTAAAGTTTGTTAAGCTTAACTCGTTTTTAACTATATCAACTTGAAAAACCATTACTTCTGCGACAGGGAGGACAGAGTGACCATATGGTTCAGGTACCGAGTATAGAGAATATATTCTATCAATATCATGTATGTATATGGTATATACCGCAAGTACACTTTCACTATTGTATCAAGTACATAAGTCATAACTACATTAGCACAAAAGAGGAGAGATGAAAAAAAATGCTTATAAGGGAAGAAAGGAAAACCAGGCCGGGGATATCAAGCAAATCCGACTGTGTTCTT
Source organism: Trichophyton rubrum CBS 118892 (assembly GCF_000151425.1). Classification (NCBI taxonomy): domain Eukaryota; kingdom Fungi; phylum Ascomycota; class Eurotiomycetes; order Onygenales; family Arthrodermataceae; genus Trichophyton; species Trichophyton rubrum. Next base: position 1,208,421 of record NW_003456424.1, on the reverse strand, counting down.
GTTCTGCAGCTTATTCAGGTTAAGGGGCTTGATAAAAGCAGCAGCGAAAACAGAAACGCCAGCAAGAGCTACGCAGACAATGAAGGTGACCTTCAAGCCATCGCCATATGCAACAAGAACTCCCTCGAGATCCTTTCCAGAGAACACTTTGTGTAGCTCCGAGGCTCCAGTTTTGATCACTAGGACCGGGTTGACACGCGGAGCGACCTCAGGAAGTCTCTTAATTAACTTGTTCACAAACGCCGTTTGAGCTGCAGACACCCAGATGGCAGCTCCCATGGTCTGGATGAAGAGAATCATCGCAGTCGCGCTGGAGAGGTCCTCAGATTTTACTAGAGCTTGGCTGATAATGACTGGGATCTGAAGGGCAAGGCCTCCTCCAATACCGGCAAGAATTTGGTACCCGATCCAAGTGCTTGATGGTGTGTCAAGCCCAAAGGTATAGACGAGGCCTGAGCCAACAGTGAGCATGATAGAACCAAGAACCATAAGGTAGCTGAAGTGGCCAAATGTCGCGATGAGACCACCAGAGAGTGTGGAAAATATACTGACTGCCAGTACGAATGGCAGATTTCGGATTCCAGAATCGGAAGCTGAGGTATGCTTGATTGCCTGGAAATAGATGGGAAGGTAGTAAATCAAAACGAAGAATGGTCCAGCGAAAAAGAAGATGTAGATGGAACTGATCCTGATGTTCCACGTCTTGAACAAACGTGGGGGAAGGAGTGCTCGGTCGCCCATCCACCATTCGTTCACAATAAAACAGATGACTAGCAGTCCAAAAACAACCAGGGTACCAATGACGGTGGAGTCCGACCACTTTTTGGTGGTCCCTCCCCATTGCATGGCTAGGAGGAAGCTGACTACGCCTGCCATGATTGTGAATGTTCCAACCAGGTCCATCTGCAATAGCTTCTCGCGTATAGGGGCCTTGACTGGTCTAGAAGCTGGCGGGGCAGTGAAGAAAAATAGAATGATGGCGGCGCTAATGCCTCCGACCGGGAGGTTGATGTAGAAGCACCATCGCCATGATACCTTGTCGGTGAAAACGCCACCAAGAAGAGGACCAATTGCACTGGCCACACCATAAGTTGCTCCGAGTATACCTGTAAAAGCAGGACGTTGTTGAGGTGGTACTGAGAATCCAATGATCGTGTAGACACCACCAGTGAGGCCGGAAGCGCCGGCACCGGCAATAGCTCGACCAACAATCAAGGTGGTGCTGTTATTTGCGACAGCACAAATCAAGGAACCGATTTCAAAGACAAAGATAGCAAGCATGAAGACTGTTTTCAGTGGGAAGTATTTAAACGCTTTCCCCCATGTGGACTGGAACGAAGCCACAGTCAGGAAAAACGCCGATCCGTACCAGCCCACTTGATCTAACGATTTGAACTGCGCAGTAATTGTAGGAATTGCAGTAGCAACAATGGTCATGTCCAAGGCAATTAGGAAGATAGCAAGGATGAGAGCCACGACGATGAAAGAAAGAGCAAATTTTCCCGGGTATTCTGTTCCATCTTCGGCTTCGTTAGAGGGTGTGCTATCTCCGGTCGGGGCGCCAGACTTCTCGGCAACTATCTGAAATGAGGTCGATGAAGGGTTGTGAGATCCTTTGGGAAGGTTGTTTCCATCTACCTGAGTCGTATGATTCGATGATGTCGATAGAGGCCGTTGAGGCGTCGACCTTTCGGTCTCTGATGTTGAGAGCATGCTGAGCCGTGGGTTCTGCAACTGCTGTGTGTTTAGACGTTGTCCGTACTAAAAAAAAAAAAAAAAAGGTATTGTGGCTGAATTGGAGCCAACCCAAAGTAGAGGGGGTTTTTGATAAGGATATATGGATATAACTGAGGATAGTATCTGGATTAAAAGAGTTAAGGTATCAAAAGCCATTTCCGAAGAAGAATATCAGCAGATCTTTATATCCAGATGACTGCTCCATCTCTTCAGCCTTGGAACAAACAATCCTTTTTGGCTGGCCGATCGGCAACCAACCAGAGCCGGCTGAGGCGCGTAAAGCTCATGCCATGAAGGTCCGGAATGACGTCGGAAAAAATGAAAGGACAATAATGCCTGAATCATTATTGTAGGAAAAGGAATGCCAGGGGAAGAACTAGTTCTTTTGGGTACAACATCCCTCCGTGTTGTCGCCGTATCCCCGTTTCAAGCATGATGAGCCGCTTTGCCCACAATGTGTCAGTATGAGCAATTCAGCCGGAATTAGGGGGTAAGAGTTCGTCCACCGATGGGTATTATTATCTTCTCGAATCAGCCCCAGGAGGATTCACCCCGAACCCTGTGTTTGAGTCATACTGATAAGACATTACAAGCCAGCCGCATACGACGATCAGCCATCATGGGCCGTTGAAACTCGACTGAATGGACATAACGAGAGGCTCCATAACTCCAAGCTCTATAAGTTCAGCCGCTAAGCAAAGGTTTGTCTCCAGCGATGGAGATAACGTTATAAAGCAGAGACGGTGGTCGAAGAAACGACGACCTCAAGCTTTTTATGCGGACAAAAGTTCGGAAGGTCGCGATCCTGATGACTAAGCTCTTTTATCCGATACTTCGTCCGTTAGCTGACTAATCCCAAGCTCCGCCGCGAAACGTCCGTCGATTTCTATATCTACTTTACGAAGGGCGGCGCTACCTAAGTATAATTAATGTCATGCTTCTTGGATGGCTAACTAGTTAAGGGGGAGATACTTTGGTTTGCGTAAGGCATGGCTGCCTGGGTAAGGGCCGCAAGACGGGCTTCTCTCCTATGCGATCCAGCGGGATTCGACGGCCTTCACCAACAAGCAACAACAAGTTAACAACCCATCAATCTGTTGGTGATACTGTCGATTACAACTGGTGAAGCCTCGTCTACAGAGCACGGCAGTAGTATAACCAGGAGATATGACCATTACCGAGATTGCCATTCTAAAGCTGCGGCCGGCAGCCTTGACGACCATCGGCAAGCCCAACGATGCGACGATAGCATTTCTTCGCACCGCCAAACAGAGCATGGAAGCCTACACCGGGTATCCGTTTTACATCTTTACCCAGCTCGAGGATCCGGCATATGTCTATATAGTCGGCAACTGGGAGAGCCTGACGCATCACTACGATGACTGGATACCATCCGATGCGAACCAAGGCCTGCTAGAGAGCGGCAAGGATCTATTTGACATTGCGGGCCTGGCACACCTTGATATCGACCAGCAGGAATCGGGACTTCCGTCAAGTGCACCAGTGGTAACACTCGAATGGTTTCATATGCTTCCTGCCCGGAAAGAGGAGTTTACCAGGACTTGGGAAGAGAGGGTTTCTCCACACCTGAAAGAAGTCACAGCTCCATACCTTGTTCGAAGCGGCTGGCGCATTGATGGAGAGCGAAAGATGGAGGGCAAGGAAGCAGTCAATGCAGACGGAGAGCCGGAGTTAGAGGAGTTTGTCGCATTCACAGGCTGGCGGGCCGTCGGTAACAACGACTCGTATAAGGAGCTAGAAGGATTCAGCCGATTCCAGCTGCTTCTTGGCCTTGCAACCAAGGTTGAATCCAAGCGACTTGCAAAGCTAGATCTCTAAGAAGGTACTCCATCACCTTCTGGAATTTTAATTTCTTTAATTTCCTGGACAGTGGATATCGGCCTAGACTCCGAGTGGGAAAAGGGTTCATATTATTCAATTCTTAGATGGCTATGGAATAAAACAATCTTTAAACATACACGTATGTGCCAGCAGGTATTACCTATCAAATTCCTAACGCCCGTAGCCTCCTCGACGTCCGGCAGAAGGGGGACAGTATTACAGTTATAACGAAGCATATACTTTCTCCACGATATTGATGGATGTCTGTTCGTCTAAGATAGCCCCGAATCTTGGAGAAATAGTTAGTACGGTCGGCAGTTAAGGGCAACAAAGCGACCAATACTTACCCAAAACAATGGATGTTCCTGACAAGCCCTTCGCTTATCCTCTGCAAACCCGCGGGATCCAATTTGTAGAACTTAGGGTGGTCACTAATAAGCCGCCACGCCTGCACCGGTGTGATCTCACCATCCAGGTTCAGCGCCCCTGCAAGCTCAAGCAGCCTCTCGATTTCGCTAGCAGGTACTTCCCAGGTAGACTTGTTCTGCAGAACCGGAGGGGTTCCAACAAGCAATGGCGCCTGGAGGGTGAGTGCATGTCCTGAGAATCCCTGCTTCCCAAGCATACGGTGGCGTAAACAGCAACGCTCAAGGCTAGATAGAAGGGGCGGAGTTAGAGCGGAGTGACTGATAAGAGCAAGGAAAAAGGAGGGATGGACGGCCTTACAATAAAACAAAATCAACAGCCACCTGGGTTGAATCAAAATGGTATGGATGGGATTGTACAGCAACTGGGGGTTCATATCCCCATCCGCCAGGGTCGTTCTTTGGCCGTATCTGAAGGTCGGCATTGAAGTACTCTGGTCGAGGCTCATCCGGCGCAATCTGATCTTCAATCTGCGGCGACGTGAAGAGGTCTGCGGCCTTATGCAGGACCTTCTGAGTGAAGGACACTCCGAAGCCTTCTGGGTAGAAATTGGGTATCTTGTTCTCCCCTTCGTCAAGGGAGACCTGTAGGCGCTGGCCGAAGCCAGGCTCGCCGACGACAGTGACCTTGGCCAGCCGGTCTCGCGGCCTCTTCTGTGGCATCTGGATACCGTGTGCCCGCATGATTTCTCGAAGGAGGTTGTTTTCCGACGTGAATCGGTTGATGTCACTCGAGACAGACTCTCTCTCGTGCCGAAGACGAAGCAGTTCCTGCTCGAGGGACTTTATATACTTCTCCTTGCGCTCGCGGTGTTTGCTATATGTAAAAAGGAACAGGACAGTCTTAGATGGAGCCCGGATATCATCATCAACAGCAACAGCAACAATAACAGCAACTAATCACGACATCATAAAAAGGAGCCATTATATGAAAACGGAAATGAACCCACCGCTGGGCCCTCCGGACCTGGTCCCGCCGTCGCTCGTGCGCCGCCTTCGCCAGCGCCGCGCTCTCGTCCTCAATAATGGCCGAATCTGAGCAGGATACTACTTTAGCAACTATCTTACTGCTTGCCGTCAGGGCAATCGGGGGGTAGGTGACAGTATGAGACAACATGGAAAGCACTGTCGCTGAGAGGATATCTCAACAGCCGCCCAGGAGGCTATATAGGGGGTATAATTTCTTTGTACCAGACAGATGCCGCGAATCCATCTCACCACCACTCCCGCCTCCCGCCCCCCCTCCCTCCCTCCCTCAGTCAGTCAGTCAAGCGCGGAATACACCTCCTGGGGAAGCCTACGGTATGGAGTGACTAGTCCTATGTGAGATCATCATGCACGCTCCGAGACAGCATGGCGAATGGGAGACTCCCCGGGACCGCAGGGCGCAGAGTGACGAAGGAGGCAAGCAGCGCAACCGACGCAAAAGGAGAGCGAGCCCCAGCATGAGGCGGGAAACGGGGTTAAGAAAGCGACGCGGTCATGCATCTGGATTCCAAATGGTGCTCGTTTCGAGGGAGGGATGCCTGCGACTTACCGGGTGGCTCTTTGGAATCATTCTTCGTAAGCGCAAGTTTCTTTTTCGACCGCTGCCACAGCGTCTCGAGGGTATCGCCATACGGATCGGCCGGCGGCGGCTGGAGACTCGCATCCGCCATCGTGGAGGTCGACTTCCGGTGCTGGTGATGCGTTGGTCGTGGGCCACGTCGTTGACGGTCGTCTGTTGGTTAATATATCCTCCTTTCCACCATGAACACCACCGCTCCGGGGGGGGGGGGGGGTTGCTAGTAGCTATTTAACATGCAAATTGGCTACCAGGAACTTGCTGGATCTTTGGAGACAAGGAAACTCTAACACAAATTCATGCATTGGCAGCAGCGAGCTAGGCAAAAGGGAGGATGGAGGGCGGCCGTTGCGTTGGTAGACTGCTTGACTCCCTGCCTACTTCAAGCGCTGGCTGCTGGAATGCGAATAATGTCGATTTGAGATGCCTGGCGGTTGCAAAAAGGGGGCCAGAGTCCTTGGTGATTATTGTCAAACCGTTAACTATCCAGCTAGCTGTAGCGGTCTACGGAGTACGGATATTACTGTTTAACGGTAAGATCAAGCCTCCCTCGCGATCTGCTCGTTACATGCTCTGGCCCGAAGGATCCATGCATGCCGGGAGCCACTTGGTCAATCGACGGGCTAACCAGCAACCAGCAACAGTAACCAGTAACCAGTAACCAGTAACCAGTGACCAGTGACCAGATAATATGAGCAAGTTTGTCAGTGAGCCCCAATCGGATGGAAGGATTTGGATCTGCAAATCTCTCCAGCAGGAGCCGGCCGTCGGAAAGATACATAAGTAGCTGGATGTCTGCGGCCTGTCACCTACTCCGTGCAATCTATGTACATACCTAACACATAGACCATGTCGGATAACCACTCAGGAACTACATGCATGGATAGTCAAATATCCGGTATCCAGCTAGAGGTCGTCGTCTCCATGGTAGTTTTGCTCCCGTCCTCTCGATATAACTTGCTCTCCAAAATAAGGCCGAGGCGCTGGTTGATAAACTGCCCCTGAGGATACCAAATTACCAAGGGAACCCGTTGCCGTTCTCTCCGAATAATCATCGAGCTCTCTAGTTATACAGCTACCCCATTCCCCGCATGGCTTCAGCCCCTTGATATGCCGCAGAAGTGGCAGCATATACCTTGTGCTTGGACAAACACTTGAAGTCGCAAGCTCTCCTGGATTGTTAGTTACTCTTCAGCTACCCAAGGAAGGCCCCGGAGTCAACGTCAACCTCAACTCGAACATCCTGAATTGAACCGGAGGATGATAGTACCTGGAAAATTACCCAAGAAAATGGTGATATCGACTCTGAGGAAGATGAGGATGAGCATTTTACAGTCCGGATGAGTTCAGTTATACACGGGACCTGTAACTGTACAGACAAGATATTCTGTTATTTGAATATCAATGGCACCGTCTTGATTCCAGGAGCCTCAGCTAACTTATCACATCATTGTAAACTGAATACTCCTAGCTCCCTGGACGTCAGCTCAGCTTTTGACAATGCGAGGACAGACTTTACCGTAGGTGGTATTGGCCCAGGAATGATGGCTGCCTGCTTAAGAGACAATTTCAGCCTCAAAGATGGATATGCTCCATTATAAGGAGAGATTCGCGTGTATTAAGAGAATAATAATGAAGCTTCATTGCCACCTGGATGGCCACCTCGTTGTTGACTAGAAAGAACCCGGTGAAGAGAGCTACACTCCCACAGATTGAAAGATGACTAGTTGAAGAATAGTCGCCCCTTGATCATCTCTTAGCAAAGTACGCAGTCAGCTTGCCAACAGGCTTGTCGACAGGAAATGCCCACTGGTAACGCTCCATAAAGGCTTGTATATCCCCGTCCATCGCAGCAGAGACAGCCTGCCGCTGGTTGAAGGCCTTCATCTCGTCTTCATCCACTTCGATGTCCCGCTGTAGCTCAACCTCTCCAACCCAATGGCCAAAGTCCGTTCTATCTAGCACAACCTCAAATTCCCGGTTTAACCTCCAGGTATCCCGATATGTCGTATATCGAGCCATCACTTCTAGCCCAGACTGTCTAATATCGCTGCCATCTCTCTCCGTGGGCAGGAACTTCACCCCAGACACAAGCCGCTGGACCAGCCTGAGCACTTCGCCGGGTTCAGACAGCTCTTCGAATCGAGAGTTGGTGAAGGTTGAATTCGTCCGGTCTGTCCGCACTTTGGCCTGCCAGATGCCTTCCCGTCGCCGTATCCAGACTCCGTTCTTGAACAGCTGTTGGCGGTAGTCAAAGTACTGGTCTTCAAAGACACTCTGTCCAATGTTCTCTACACGGTCGAACGATGGCGAGCCTCTGTTGGAATGGAAAATTTCGCCCGATTTTGGCCCGCAGGAGAATTTTCTCTCGACTTCAATCACTGCGCGGCGGAGTCCCAGGACGGCGGTTGGGCGCATGATAGCCGGCTTCTATCAACGTTCTTCTTTCCCAGAGGTTCTGGTTTCACTTCCTCTTTTGATAGGAAAAGCTCAGGATTTAAGTGAGAATGTACTGAAAACATGCTACGAAAAGTGGTGACCATTGGAAGCTGATCCGCGAACAAAGAAGCATGGTCGCGGCTCTTAGAGGCCTACCATTGTCTAACAGCCGCTTTCTTGCATCTTCAGGGGAACCGCTAGATGGGTCTTTGAACGCTGCAAGTTGCCATGGCTTTACTGTTGTATTTCATGGCATTCAACGGAACTTCTTATTTTGCCTGATTTAGCATCCATATCCCTACAATTTGAGCTACGAGATCTTTGCATCCCGTCGTCTTTCCACCATACCCGTGGATTATTTCTCTATTGAAAGGCCTTTCATTTTCAAAATACCCCATGGATCTCATGTTGTTAGGTGGGAAACCAAAGGAATGCGGTGTTTATGGAATATTATATATACCCTCTAATATACCCAGCAAAGGCACTAAACATCATCATTTAGACATCCAAATGGTATTCTGGTCATACCTTGAATCCCTACTTAGACTGATATGTAACTTGTTGAAAGAAATCTGCTGACACCATGCCTCTATTCAGGAGTTTCCCTGATATACCGGCCCAATCGTCTCAACAGATTGCCCTCTCCCTTACAATTCTACTATCAATCATAACGAGTGTACTACTTTCATGGAGCCTACAGTCTGCCAAATTCCTTGGGCCAATGATCCAATACTGCAAGGAAGAGCTATTCTTGGAATCAGTCACCATAGTCACAAATGGCAGCTTGGTCAAACGAGATTTCCTCGAACGATACGGCCGCTTCATTGACATTTTGGCTGTATCATGCGACTCTTTCAATGAGCAGACGAACATCGAAATTGGCCGCGGGAAGGGTGATCAAGTGCCGCAACTATTTCGCATCGCTGAATGGTGCCGGGAAAATGGTATCAAGTTCATATTGAACACGGTTGTTTGCAACCTAAACTACCAGGAAGACATGAATCCCCTCGTTGAAATGCTGCGGCCCTTCAGATAAAAATGCTTCCAGGTTCTTATGGTCCAAGGAGAAAATGATTTCGACAAGACATTGAGGGATGTGCGGAAGTTTCAGATCACTGACCAGCAGTACAAGGAGTTCTGTCGTCGGCATGAGCATCAACCGTCGTTCGTTGCAGAGCCGAATTATCTTATGGCAAAATCATATTTGATTTTGGATGAGTATATGCGGTTTCTGGACAGGGATGGCCGAGAACCGTCAGCGTCTATCCTAGATGTTGACGTCTTTACTGCCTTGGGCCAGGTGTACTGGGACGAAACGAGCTTCAACAGACGTGGTGGTGTCTATGACTGGAACAGAGAAACGAATCAGTCGTCTTGCGGGTCTGGGGATAGCAAGGCTTTGAAATGGTGACACATTCCGTCAAATACTTTGTGAATCTAGTACTCTCTTGTTAAGTGTTGTTGAATTTAGTAGCAGTTTACCCTCGTACAACCACAGGAACGAATACATGAAGAGTGAACTGTCAAATTTGCAATGCAGTCCAAGAGTAAGAGTCGAGAGAGCCTATGTATATATCTTGTTGTTACATGAAAGGGCAGGGAAGCAGAGGAGGCCATCCCCAAATAAAAACAGAAACCCCCAAAACTTCGTAGACACAGACTCCGTTTGTTCTTTCCCAGGATCCCCCCGCTTACAGATGTGATGTTGGTGATATTAACAAAAGGGATGATTATAGAAATACATGACAAGAATTCTTCCAGGTAGAATGGGCTAACGTGGGAGGACCAGCAATAACTCCGTCTAAGGCGATTTTTTTCTTTATTTCGTTTAGAGGACACGAGTGATCAAACCCGTGGCAACGGTTCTGCCACCCTCACGGATGTTGAATCGTTGGCCAGCCTCGGCAGCAATGGGGTGAAGGGTCTTGCAAATCATCTCGACGTTGTCACCAGGCATAGCCTTCTTGTCTTGGTCTTCTCCAGGCCAGCTGAAAGATGCGGCTTCGTCTGTGGAAGGGAATACAGGTTAGTGATGATCTACTTAGCAAATAGCGAAATTCTGGGTTACATACCAGCAGTACGGATGAACATTTGGGGGCGGTACTTGTGGGTGAAACCGTTGGAACGACCACCCTCAGCCTCGGTCAGGACGTAGAGGGAGACCATGAAGTCGGTGTGAGCCTTGGTAGATCCGGGAGCAGCAACAACCATGCCACGCTTCAAGTCTTCACGCTTGATACCTCGGAGAAGGAGACCGGAGTTGTCACCAGCTCGAGATTCGTCGCAGGACTTCTTGAAGGTCTCGATATCGGTGACCTTGGTCTTGATAGGGGTCGTAGAACCACCAACAATTTCGACGTCGGAATCCTTCTTGAGAATACCACGCTCAACACGGCCGGAGACAACGGTACCACGACCAGAGATAGAGAACACTTCCTCAATGGACATGAGAAAAGGCTTATCAGTGGCGCGCTCTGGGGTGGGGATCCAGGTGTCGACGGCGTTCAATAGCTCGTCAATCTTCTCGACACCCAGCTCAGGTCGACGGGACTCGAGGGCACAGAGAGCAGAGCCAAAGATGATGGGGGTCTCCTCTCCCTCGAAACCGTAGTGGCTGAGGAGTTCACGCATTTCTAGTTCGACAAGCTCCAACATCTCTGGGTCCTCAACGGCATCGACCTTGTTAACGAAAACGACGAGCTTCTGGACACCGACCTGGCGGGCAAGGAGCAAATGTTCTCTGGTCTGAGGCCTAGACTGGTGTTAGAAATATCAAATTCTTTCATCCGTGTGGGCGGGCACTCAATTACATTTGACCGTCAGAAGCTGCGACAACGACAACAGCTCCGTCCATGCTGGCAGCACCAGTAATCATGTTTTTGATGTAATCAGCGTGACCGGGACAGTCGACGTGAGCATAGTGTCTTTTTTCGGTCTGGTATTCGATGTGAGCGGAGGAGATGGTGATACCACGCTTTCGCTCCTCGGGGGCCTTGTCAATGGATCCGTAGTCAAGGAAGTTGGCGAATCCCTTCTCGGCCTGGCGCTTGGTAATAGCGGCGGTCAAAGTGGTCTATAAAGATAGTCAGTTTCCGTCTATCTTGGCTGGCTATTATTCCATCCTCTCTAGAGGTCTCGAGGTAAATGTCGAACCTTTCCGTGATCAACATGTCCAATGGTACCTGTACCACTCGTCAGATTTCAGTCCACCAAGGTCAATTGGATCAGACCAAATGAGCAGCACTTACCAATGTTGACATGGGGCTTGTTACGCTCGAAAGCAGCAGCCATTCCTCGGACAGACATCCTGTTGTGAGAGAAGACATACTGCATTGGGTTGACGGCGGACGGCCGCTGGGCGGCGTACTTGCCGGTCCTTAGCAGCACATTGAGAGATCTCTGAAAGGTAGACATTGTGAATCCTCTCCACGATGGGGAAATGCGATATCAAAAGACAAGTTGCTGCTCTGCTCACTTCTATCGCTGAACCTTGATGTCGTTCGCGAGCAAAAAATCTGAAGCTCAAAAAAGTTTTTGTTGGTGTCAGGAACATGCTTAGTCACTGTCACGTGATATATACCTTGCTTGCTGGAGCTTTTGCAGGGAAGCAGAAGAAAACGAGAGATCTAGAGATCGAGGAAGACAGTAAGGATAAGATAGCTAGAGACTAGAAGGCGCAAGAGAATGGTAGACGGTGGGTAGTGAACTGCTGTTAGATCTGGTTCGTTGTCGAAGCTGTGGAAGCCCCAGGTGTCTAAGTTTTGATATAGTACATCAGTCTGTATTCGTTAGACTGTAGAGGCACATAGGTAGATGAGCCGTCGGCCAAAGATAGAATAATAGTACACGATAGGCAGATTGAAACTCATCACGCCGCAGCCTTCTTCTTATCTAGAACGTATTCCATGTGCTCCATGATTTTGCCTCTTCTTGGTTTCACCTCCGTAACCCCGATCTCAAACAGCTTATTTTCAATGGCAGCCAACACCCGTTGTGCCTCATCCGGTGTAGCTCTTCTCTTTCTTTTCTTCTTTGTCAGGATCAACGACACCCTCTTGCCCTTGGACAAGAAGGTCTCCAGCTGGTCCAGCCGGTGCTGAAGGTCATGAGGGTCAATCGCCCAGTTCAGCTCTATCTGCTTTATCTGAACAGCCGTCGACTTAGGCTTGCTCTCCTTCCCCCTTGCCTTTGCCTTTAAACTCGCGCTATAATCCGACTTGTCGACAATCTTGCATACCGGAGCCTGGTCTTCTGATCCTGCTCGAACTTGTACCAAGAAGTTTCGGGACCGGTCGAATGATGCTAACGCAGATTTGAGCGACATTGGCTCCCCTAATTGTCCATTCTCTTGAACCACTCGGACTATCGCACTCCGTATCTCTTCGTCTTTTGGTAATGATGATCGAGAGGCGGCAGAGGCAGCCGAAGTAGCTGGGGGAGGAGGATAATGAGGTCGTTGCGAGAATTGAGAAATAGGGGTCGCCCGGTAGTATCTTAATTGTCGTGTAGGGAGGGCATGTCGCTGTCTCGAAACTTGGGCAGCTGTCTGTGATTCGATTGAGGAGATGAAGGTGCGACGCAGAGCCTGCGCAGCGGAAAACAGAGGCCGTAAACAGGCCATTGTCCTCCAACAGGTACTTCCAAGATAAGGGGAAACGGCTTTATATCTGCTCTTTATAGCACTGTCTGCCTCGAGCGGCCTTTGTAGTCAGTCTTCTTTTCAGACTCTGCTTCGTCTTCGTCTCGTGACGTTGATGTTGCCCAGGTGGTTGAACGCCTTGAAAGGACAAAAAGTAACAGCCGCGGGCGGAGCCAAGAATTACACCTTCTTGGCATCCCGGGATCTTATTTTAACTCGACGACAGAGGACAGCAAAAAGTATGGAAATTTCTTTGATTTGATATCAGTTTAGGGGGTTCAGGAGGCAAATCGTTAAGAAAAAAAAAAAATAAAAAATCATCCCGTCGCTGTTACAAGCTGTTTATTCCCTTGCAAAAGACGAAAGGTGTTGAAGTCGACTGGACCTCACCTTCGTTTCGACCCTTCCCTGGTCCATCTCGGCATCTTCTCTCTTTGCGCGCTCAGCAGTTTGCATGTCCGGAGCCTTTGGAGGCAGATCTCACCGTGCAACTTCGTCCACCATAGATTCCGACCCGAGTTTACACCGGAGAGCCTCTTCTGTCTCCAAACCAACCGATCACGGCCTTGATATCGAGAATATCCCGCTGGAACAGATGAAGGGTTCTCCCACCATAGCTCCGATGACACAAAGCCAGAGGTCGAGATACCTGAAAACAGGTGGAATCATTGCGCTCATACTATTCATAATATACGTCCTCGCCCCTTCATCACGGACGCCGAATCTCCCTCCTCCCGGGCCAGATTCAACGACGAAATGTACAAAGCCCTACGATTCCTCTAAGCCTCTCATCCAATATGTCTTGATGATTGATGCCGGTAGTACGGGATCAAGAATCCATGTCTACCGCTTCAATAACTGTGGTCCAACTCCAGCACTGGAAAATGAGGAGTTCAAGATGACCGAGACGAAGGAGGGCGGCTCTGGTCTCAGCTCATACCGTGAGGATGCTGAGGGTGCGGCCAAGAGTCTCGACCCGTTGATGGAGGTTGCCATGAAGACTGTCCCAGAAGAATATAGATCTTGTTCGCCTATTGCCGTCAAGGCTACTGCTGGTTTGCGAATGCTAGGCAAAGACATGAGTGACAATATTCTTAAGGCCGTCAGAACTCGGTTGGAGACTGTCTACCCATTCCCGGTTGTCTCGGAGGCCCAAGGCGGTGTCGAGATTATGGAAGGCAAGGATGAGGGTGTTTATGCCTGGATTACAACCAATTACTTGCTTGGAAACATCGGTTCTCCAGAAGAGATCCCAACCGCTGCCATATTTGATCTGGGAGGCGGTTCTACTCAGATTGTTTTCCAGCCAACTTATAATGGCAAAGGACCAGACGGTCTTCCAGAGAAAATGCCAGAAGGCGACCACAAGTACTCCCTCAAATTTGGTGGCAGAGAGTTTATTCTCTACCAGCACTCCCACCTTGGATACGGTTTGATGGCCGCTAGGTCCGCTATTCACCGTTACCTCATCGAGACCAAGCATGAACTTAGCCCTAATGACAAAGGCTGGCTCAAACAGAAGGTGGTGAACCCATGTATTGTTCCGGGGATGTCTCGCAATGTCAGCATTGATCTAGGAGATAATCATGCCCTGGGGAAGGAAGTTGAGGTACTCATGGTTGGCCCCAAGGAATCTTCAGCTGCCCAGTGCCGAAACCTCGCGGAGAAGATTCTCAAGAAGGACGCAACTTGCAACCTTGCCCCATGTTCTTTCAATGGAATCCACCAGCCCTCCCTTCGCAAGACTTTTGCTAAAGAGGACGTCTTTATTTTCTCTTACTTCTACGACCGCACCTCTCCCCTCGGAATGCCCGATTCATTCACTCTCCATGACCTTCACGAACTGACTTCAATTGTCTGCGGCGGCGAGGATAGCTGGGGTGTTTTCCAATCCAACAGCAGCGCTATGAAAGAGCTAAGCGACCGCCCAGAATACTGTTTGGACCTTAACTTCATGCTCGCCCTCCTGCACACCGGATATGAGATGCCTCTGCAAAGAGAAGTCAAGACGGCGAAGAAGATTGACGGAAACGAACTCGGATGGTGCCTGGGTGCAAGGTAAGTAAACGTATCTCTTAATATATGTCCAAATTCGTATTAATACTAACTTCACAAATAGTCTCCCCCTCCTCAGCAAGAACTCCGGGTGGGAATGCCGTATTAAGCAGATTTCTTAAATGACGAGAAAGAATTAGATTTTAGACCTCGTCTTTCGTTGTCACAAGATTTTTATAAATATCACCTTTTAATGAAAGCACCTGAAACCGAAAAAAAAATAATTGGATGATCATTAAGTTGTGATGTTATGATGCGCAAGGGAATATATTCTTGAAGAGTTTCCTGCCCTCCCCAGATTTATACCTTTTCTCTCTCATCTGGGAGCTACGCGGGTGCTTATTGGTTTTTATGTCCACTTTCTTATATCGTTACCCTTTTTATTTTTGAGCGGCGGTACGATTGGCTTTACCATTAGCTAGAATGTCAATTTTTTTTTTTTTTTTTTTTTTTTTTTCATTCTCTTTCTGATACGACCAAAATCCGCCTCCATTAATTGTCTGAGTTGAACGTAAGCAGATTTGCTGGATCCAAGCAGTATTACTGTTTGCCAGGCGAAAATCCTTGAATCTATCTGTCGTGAATATTACACGGAAATAATCGAAGAGTGGACTCGTGGAGTATAAATAACGTTAGAATGGCGTTTCATTGATGGCAATGGAAATCAGATCAAGACCCTAGATCTTCGATGCTCGGCTTTTGCAGGTCGGGTTTCTTTCCCATAAGTTTGCCGATAACGTTTTTCTCTTCTTTTGGGTCTATACTCTCAGGACTATCGCTGTCTGCATCACTATGTTCATCACTTTCTTCTCCTTTTTCTTGAAGCACACCTAAACCAAGATTCTACCGCGATAGTTAGCTATAAATGCTTATCATCTCCGTCGCCGGGGGTTGGGGCGGTATCTTACCATTTCAATAAGCTGACCCTGTCCCTCATCTTCGTTGTCCACCTCAAGAGTCATTGACTTTCCGGCAGCGATTTCTCGTTCCAGGTCTTCATTCGCCGCCTTTAGAGATGGTAAAAAACTTGCAAGTCTTGCACGCAGGGCTGAGTTGTTTGGAAGACTGGCAAACGGTCTCGAAGGTATAGAAGGGCTAGGCTGATCATCCATTTGTTCATCATCGTCAGACTTTTCTTCATCTGAGCTTTCTCCAGCTTGAGAATCCAAATCCGAATCAACAGAAGATCCAGACGAGGATGTTGGCTCCGAATCTGTCGATTCCTGTGATGGACATTTGGAGACTTCTTTGCTTGTTGGGTTTGCTCCTGGATCGCCAGAGACACTGTTTATGCCATCCAACTGGCCTTTATCGTGGAGAGTCAATGACTCAGACACTTTCCTCGACTCTTTCGAAGAAGACACGGTCTGATCACGGCTTATTTTCTGCCACTTAGATGGAGACTGATGCGAAGAGGACATTTTGATAGATTAAATCGCAGTGGATAAGATTATGGACAGCAAGTAAGAGTGCCCTGCATCAGTACAATATTTTGGGATATACTAGAATAGAGATATAGTTCTCTCCCTATCCTGAAATACTGCAGTGCTCCTATCTCATTCTTCCGTTGTATAGATATCGTGGTAATAGAATATGTTCCAGCAGAAGCCCTTCTAAACCTTAACCTTTGAGATAGGAAATTAAAAAGTGTGAAAGAAGCGTAAATATATCACTGCTCTAGAAAACAAACACAGCTCAAGGGGGTATAAATGATAGTTGTAGTCCCTTTTATAGTCTCGACCGTCATATATCAGATTTTCTCCAAGAGAGAGTTAAAGTTTGAATAATATAATGATACCACGTGACATCACGTGTCAATCATCCAAAAAAAAAAAGAAAGAAAGAAAAAAGAAAAAAGAACGACAAACAAAATAAAAACAACAAAAATCAAGTCAAGGAGCTTGAAAGCGACAATAATGCGTCAGTAACAGTTAGCCAGCGATGTTGACTCGCGAGAAAGATCTCAGAGTTTGTGGGGGCCGCCGGTCCAGTTTCGAATGCGTTTCGTCCTTTGCGGATGGGCTCCAGCCAGACCCTGAGAAAGCCGCTGACGGGCCGAGCTCCAGCCTGGTTGGGCAAGTGATACACTCTCTGTGGGCCAATGATGATACGGCGGTTATCATGCAAGTTGTGCGCATCAAGCAGAGGTGGCCAGGAACTCGAAGACCCTGTCGATGAATGCCCAGCTGAGAGAGCTGTTGGCCATGATTCGTCTGATGCTTGCTTTGTCGAATAGCATCAAGGTTGGTACATGAAGATGCGTTTCAGGTCTTTGACCGTGCTGCATTTCCCTGGCCTCTTTAATGGTACAGACAGGGGTTCGGTTCTTCCTATTGATGTCTCTGAAAGGTGATATGCCACACCCTTAAGCGCTTCATTCAGAGTACTGGCTCTTTGCCGTTTCTTATATGAAGACATGTGTTCCTGAGACTTTGGTCTTTTCTTGTCTATCAGTACCCCCGAAGCGCCAGCCACCCAAGAAGTCCTCTATCCAACATGGCCATTCAACCTCCCAAGTCTACCGCCTTGGAACCGGTTACTGAAGACGAAGTTCAGGCCCTCAACCCAACTCGAAAAACACTTCATCAGAACATTATAGGCAAACTGAGACCCTTGCCTTTTCAGTACCGATGGGCCGTATGGCATGAGAAGCACTCTGAGTCTACCAACTACGGTGATAGGTTATACCCCTTGCACGACGATGTCGCCGATATTGCGACCTTTTATCGGATATACAACAATTATCCGTGGGGAAAGATCAAAGTCCGCGACACTGTGCATATTTTTCGCCGTGAGACGAAACCCGTCTGGGAGGACCCTCAAAACTTGAAGGGAGGGTGCTGGACTTTTCGAGTTCCTAAGTCAAAGAGCCAGGCATTCTTCCATGAAGTAGCCATTCTTTGTATGGCAAATGAGTTCCAGGCCGCAGTGCAGTCCGGTATGTTCTACAGCCATACATCACACAATCCTGCCTGCTAACAATCATGTAGAGCGTGATCATGTTCTTGGAGTCTCGACATCTGCTAGATTTAACTCTAATTTGATATCCATATGGAATAAACAAGGATATAACCCAAAAGCCATCAAGGCACTAGAGGAGGTTATACTACAACGTCTGTCACCCGAACTTCGTCCAACCGCCGAAAAGTCTTACTTCTACAAACGCCATGATGAACATGATGGGTACCAGGCTGCAGTTGAAGCAGCACTTGGCTCTACTACTGACCGGAGTAATACGTTGGAATAAGCAGCAAGCTTATCTGAAGTTTTTTTTGCCAGGGAGAAGGGGTGAAGTAGTTGCTATTTGTGCTTCTCTTTCTTTTCACACTTTATGAATTACTCTAGCGCCCTTCTGCTTTCTGTTTTGCTGCATATATGGAGTTCAGGGATAATGAATTTGCTCGTTTAAATACTCCTAAGATATCCATGTTTCACCTGTTCATTACTAGCCTACTATGCGGGCTCCAATACAATCATATCAAAACTCCGTGGAAATGCAACTGGTGGTACAAATCTTGGGCCCAAGGTAGCATAGGTGTTTGGCACTTAACGACTTGCGTCCCGACGCCTACTCCTCCTGTCCTCTCTATCGACGCTGGCTCCTCGAGGCTCCTTCTCTGCGGCTCCCGGGATATACCGATCAATATCAGGCAGTCGGTCTCTGTCTCTATCCCTATCCCTTTCACGGTCGCGGTCCCTCTCCCTGTCCCTCTCCCTGTCCCTCTCACGTTCCCTATCTCTGTCTCGACCTCTGTCCCGATCACGCTCCCTGTCTCTATCTCGCGACTTGTCTCTGTCTCTGTCTCGATCTCGATCTCTTTCTCGATCTCGGTCTCTATCCCTGTCTCTATCTCGTGACCTGTCCCTGTCTCTGTCTCGATCTCGATCTCTTTCTCTGTCTCGGTCTCTATCCCTGTCACGCTCACGATCACGGTCTCTTTCCCTATCTCTGTCTGGTGACCTGGCTCTCCGTTTTGGTGACCGACTCCGCGTTGAAGTTGGAGGAACATACCGGTCAATATCACCTCCAGCGTTTCTAGACGTTGACCTGACCCGGCGGCTTCGGGATCTTGACCGTTCCCTTTCCCGGTACCTTCGCTGGGTAGTTGATCGAGATCTTGACCGAGACAGGGACTTGGATCTTCGTGCTGGCCTATGGGATGCTGCTCTTGAGCGAGATCTTGAACGGGCACTGGGGCGATAACTGCGATATTCGCCTCTGCTCTCACGTTCCCGGTCCCGGTCCCGTTCCCTTTCCCTATCCCTTCCTCTTTCTCGATCCCTGTCCCTATCACGGTCACGATCTCGTTCCCTATCTCGATCGTAAGGCCGGTATTTATTCATGTCGTCTATAACTCTACTCCGGCTCCGAGTCCTGCTCCGACGTCGAGACCTAGCACGAACAGAGCGGTCGTCCCGGTCTCGTCTGTCTCGTTCTCCAGGCCGGTATACATCAAAATCACGAGGCCGCCTTTCTGGCTCTCTCCTATATGAGTCGGCATCTCGATATCTGTCATCATGCCTTGAAGATCTCCTCGCTCTAGTTCTGCTTCCGGACCTGCTGCAGTCACGCCGGCGACTATGGCTACGACGACTTTCGCGGTCTTCTGTCCTTGATCGGACAGGGTCTTGTGAAGGAAGGGCCGATTCCGTTTTTGGCTTGGAAGAAGTACTTCGAGTGGTGGTATTAGCAGGCTGTAAAACTTGGCCATTCTCCAGGGCTTCGGCCTGCTCAAAGTCGAACTCCGGCTTTTGTCGAGACTTAGCAGCAAGCTCCTTTCCTTCCTTTAGCAGCAGCTCAAGGGCTGCATCTTCCAGCGCTTTCTCATCCACAGGGGGAGCTGGAGTCTTGTGCGCTCTGGATGTATCTCGTGGTGTACCACTCCCGTCTCTTTCGCGGTCGAGATCTGATCGTCTACTTCTGTCTCTGTCATAGTCACGCTCCCGTTCTTGTTCTCGTTCCCGGTAGCGTTCTTTCTCCTCTCGCCTTCTTCGTTCATACCGCTCCTCCCGCTCTCGTTCTCGCCGTTCTTCTCGCAGCCTATCTTCCTCGCGCTGCTTTTCCCTTTCCGCCCGCCGCTTTTGCTCTCGTTCCTCTCGTCGTTTCCGGTCTTCTTCCTCCCTTTGCTTTCGTAACTCACGTTGCCGCCGTTTTTCTTCTGCTTCAGCTTTCTTTCTTTCTTCCTCCGCTTTCCTTTCAATCTCTAGTTCTTTCTGTCTAATTTTCTCACGCTCATCTCTCTTAGCTTGAACCTGCTTCTCGTACTCTGCATCTGTGGTAAGTCCCTTGGCTATTTCGGCATCTGCTGCTTCCTGGCCAATATCTTGAGCGCGAATTTTGCGTAAAGAGACTAGAATCTCATCAATATGGTTGGATATTATGGCGTCGACTGTTTCTTCTATCCCTGAATGTAGGTCACTGCGGTCAACGGCTCCAGAGATTAGAGTAGCAGCCTTCCCTCTCTCGCGGGATAGTAAGGACGGGTCACGTTCGATTTCCGACTCGGCCATTTCAATTAACGACGCTGTAAATGAGTTCTTAGCATCCTGTAGAGCAGATATATTAGCACAGAGTGGCGAGCAACGTAGGAATTCTGGCACAACTCACGCTATCATTGAATTTGGCCCAAACTTCTTTCCGGACAGCATCAAAGCCCCCTTTCTTCTTAAAAGAATATAACAGATTTTCTATCGTAGTCCGCTGGGCCGTGGAAATGGGCAGCTCCGACAGCTTGAATTTTTTGCGCCGGAGACTCTCCATGCTGGACCCAACGCGCTTCACACCAGCTCCTTCGGTCTCTGTTTCCGCCATATTGAGCTGACGCGCCTAAAGCCACGGTATTATGCTATAACGCTCGCAGCAGCCCCAGCACATTATCGTCACAGAGCAGCGCTGGCACATCGGTTGGCCTCCATGTTCCACTTCCATCAGGTCACTTTTCTTCCCACTTCATGCCCAATAAGGTTGGAACTCCATCCTGCCCGCCCTGAAGGAGTCTTGCGGATAAACGTAAGCCCGCATCCGCGGCGGATGGACTGGACCCGACGCTCGTCAAATCAAGACCTCCCAAAAGCAAATCCGACGACTTCAAGCAATCGAAGCGGCAGAGATCGAACACATATTGGCATTTCTCTCCCCAGGGATGCTCTATTGACAGCTTACGGTTGAGAGCAGAGCACTCGCGTGTTTTTTCCGGCCTGCTTGTTGCGTGGACAAGTTTCCCAGCCGCTCACCCGTGATTCCGCAGCCACATTCGACACGACCCATCATCATGCCAGTCCACAAAGTGCTCTTCTGGAGCGGCTTTGGTTAGTGATATCTTTCTCTTTATCCGTTATATGCCTCAGCTGCCCTGTACCTGTTGGGTTCATCTCTACCCGCAGGCCAATGGCTCTCTAAGACCGCACAGTCTGGCGCATGTTACTGCACGTTATCTAACGTCTGATTCTTTTGTAGGCGTTGCCGTCCGACTATGGCAGCTTGGAATTGAAATGCGCCCATTCTTCAACAAGGAATCCCTATGGGTTTACCCTTTATTTGCAACTGTTGGTGGAAGCTTCGGATACTGGTTAGAAGGCGTGGAGGGTCGACAATTGAAAATGCTTGCCGAGAGAAAACGAATACTCCTTGAGAAGAGACAGAGAAGAGCCGAGAGGGATGCAGCTGATACCGTCGGACTCGGCCAGGCCGAACAAGGAGGAATTCTGGCCAGTACTTCTTGAGGAGAGAACACTGGTTTCGATACATTCGCTGGGCGAGCGGTTCCAGGGCCAACAGTATAGAAATACGGATATATCAAGTGGTTGAAAATGGGGTTGCTCAGTCTCGCTTTTTAGAAGAGAACTAGAATGGGAGACCATTAAAAATTGTACTTATAACGTGATTCCTTGTTTATTTCTCTCAATATGAACCCCAAGGAATCCCATGAAAAGACCATTCATTTAGTTACCATGTACAAGACTCCATCTTTCAGAAGACTATAAACACAAACCTGCATTGAGATAATCCCGACGAATATTACCAGCTATCCTCATTTTTTGCTCAGATCAATGGCCTTGAGGATTCCTCTGATGGATCGATTTGTGAAAGACTTGCGTCGACTTTGGTGCTTTAGTAAGAGGTCAACGACCTCCGGACTCGGTCGTTGATGGGCAATTGTTTCTAAAATCTGCTTCCGCTCTTCTTCCGTGGCCCCTGTCACAGATATGCTTCGCGGAAGGTCAAAGGTCCATGTCTTTCTAGTTCCCCAGTTCAAAATTTCCCCTGCTAAGCGGCAGCACCCTTCAGGGCAAATACATTCCATGAACTTCAGTTCGAGGTTGGAAATAAGGAGGTGTTGACGAAGAAACGTCAAGGTCCGGCCAAATAGATAGTCTTGCATGCTCTTAATGTCTTGGGCATGGGGGAGTATGGGAGTTATATTTCGATCAATAAGCCCACAGCCAGCGGTATATGTCCTGGCCCCGAGTATAGAAGCTCTGTACTTCAACAGATTCTTTGCCATTTTGCCCGTTTTTTTGCCGCCTTGTTTGTCCTGCCGTTTCAAGGCAATGCTTCCTGCAAGCAAATCATCGCAAAACGGACCACTGAGGTACTGGAAATCCCGGTGATGAAAGATTACTTCAATGCTGTGCATATGCCTTAGATGATCCCTTACACGGGGATATTCATTCGAAATATCCAAAAGAACGTCGGGATGTAGGATTGAAAAAGTATTCTCACGATAGAATATTAGGCAGGCTTCTTCGTACACCTTCTTGCAGACAAGAAGAATTGCCATATTTGGGGGCTTATGGGTGTGAAGCCTGCTCTGATCGTTTACATAATGGAATGAAACGAACGGGCGGACAAAGATCTTCCCTGGAGCAACTGCATATCTGTAGATTTCCTTGCGAATATTCAGGGGAAATTGAAAGAAGTAGGCCCTTTGACGCTCCAGGCGCTCTGGTACAGAACTAGCACCATTTTATTAGTAGAGACTGGTAGCAGCAGGGTAATTCAAGGCTCACATTGCATTTTCAGTTGTGTCCCGGCCAGCATAAATACTCCCCTCGTCCACGACAGACATGTCACTAGTCGTGTTTATACTGGCAGCAATCAGTGGCTTGGGGGGCGGTACCATCTCCAAGTCTTAAACGCCAACGACTAGCAGCAACAAGGTACCTTGAGCAAAGGTCGCTGAAAAAGCAAGAAAGTTCTTTTTAGCTAGGAAAAACGGGCAATCCTGGGTGCTTTGTTTATTGTGATGGAAGTTTCCAGCAGAGATTTCATGGTTGCTAGGAGACCGTGTGTTATTCAACTGCCATAAGTATATAATAAGGAGATCATAAACAAAGTACGGGGTCATGTTGAGTCAACATTGAATTGTAAAGAAACCTCCCACTTTTGCACTCCAGTGCCATACTCGCCTCCAAGACGCTGCTTGATCATATTGACTATCCGCTCCCTGAGAAGGGTAATCGCTTCCTCTGAGCCACTCACTCTCAGCCTGAGATTGGCCATACACAAGCCATAGTGGACTTGCCAGAAGCGCGCCTCCTCAACGGTTGTGACTGATGGGTGTGCGGCAATGTCCTTCATGACGGCAGAAACGCCAGGTCCTGCATAAGACATGAGGAGCATAGAGCCTAGGTTCACCACTAGACGAATCCCTAGGGAACACATAGAAAAGGCTAGAGTAAAGGAAATAACCGGGTCAAGCATCGAATAAAATGAAGTTGATATCAAAGGGAGTAAAAGAAGGAGGGTGGAACACGATAGAGTAAGGAAATGAGCAGGGTTGCTGAGTAAGGAGGGTAGTGCTTGTATATAGGTGACACGCATAGCCTTGCCAATTCGTCCATGATTTTTGAGCCCGATGGCTGAAATCAAAGTTGCAGCAATTGAAAGGAGTGCCGTCATATCAATGCTACCTGGAGTTACCCGTTCATGCTCATTGTGGGGGTGTGCATGATGAGAGCCGCCAAGTACATGTTGCACGGTATGGGATACCAAGTCACCTCCCATGAAGAATAGAAGGACGGATAAAGCAAAACCAGCAACCACTTCGGCTCTTTCTAGCCCAAATGGATGTCGAATGCTGGACCTTTTCCAGACTTCAAAATTTCCAAGGATATCTACCACCACACACAACATTGCCCCAAGAGAGTCGAAGAGCATTAAGTGCGAAAGACCAGTCATGGCCATTGAGCCGTGAGCACTCCATAGTGTATATCCTGCCACTGCCATATGACACAAACTCCACCAAAACCGAGCCTTCTGATCTCGGGACATGCTCTTGCGGTATTCGACGAAAGTTGGAATCGGCAATGAATTTGGGAGTGCCAATGGTGCTCTCGGCGGCGGTTCAAGAAAGATCTGGTGAGACACACTGCTGTGCTTGTATTTGTGGCCCCGGCGCTGCCCAACATTCTATAATAGATATCACCGTTAGCATGGCTGGGCGAACTTCGGAGAATTTGGGCACCCGTACTGGTTTTAGAACCGGGGTCTTTGCAAGAGTCGTAGGCTTGAAATTGAACGGGCTTGGAACGTCTAGACTTGGCCGCCTATACGAGTTCCATGATGCATCTATTGAAACAAGGTTGATAAGCACTCCGTGTTCCTAGGCGCCCACTGATGGGAGACAATACCTGAGGACCCTGAAGGAAGGGTGTCTGTCAACGATGGGAGGGCACCGGGCTCAAGAGATCCTTGCCTTTGGTATCCCATGGAAACGCTCCCCGCCGGAGAAGAGGTAATATTATCCAGCGGTGGACTAGGCGTCCGGGGAGGGAGTGGGATAGGGAGCCCTGAAGCCATGATGGCCAATCCAGGCAAGCTGCCACCACGTATTCGTGCAGGAAGGAAACAAATAGATCGCTGTCTCTACTTGAAAAGCATTATATCTGTGTGAGTCGTGTGAGGGACAGCTGTCACGCAGTCATTGCGAATCCATAATTGAAGGGTGGCTTGGTGTTATGTGGCATATTATGGCAAGCGTCATGGAGCGAAGTTGATCTTATCTCCTTTGGCGCTTGGCGATCTTGCCGCGACTATTTTAGATTTAATCGCTGCAGCCTCCACGCCCAACATCAACAGCAACGTTTCAAGCATCCGACCTTGGAGCAACGTCGCAAGAAGAAGGCCAACGGAAGCTCTAAGACGGGGAGCAGGACATGGATTTTAGACTTGAACGACCGGCCGGCTAAGCTTCCCGGCCGTCAGCCTCCATGGATGGGCGTCGTGGTGCCTTCATCTTCATCCTCCTCTTCTTCCTCTTCACGGCTCCAAACCCTCACCCGCCATCTTCGGTCTCCGTACGCGATTATAAACGTCGATTAGCAGACGATGAGAGTGCTCTCACTTCATTGAATTCGTCGAGTTATGGAGATTTGGATCCCCAAGCTGGTCGATGGCTTTCCCTTGCCGGCATCAGGACCACAGATGGGTATGCGTGGAACCTGCTTCCATCTGTCCAAGAAAAGGCTAGAAAGCAGTTACAGCTAGCTCTCAGTGCTTCTGGAACGTCAGATTCGGTATCTTCGAAGACGAATATCACCGATCTCTCCCTTCCAGTTTACCGCAATGTCTCGGGCAATGTTCGTGGTGAATGGGTTCGCTCTGTGGAAACGGACAGGCTGAGCCGACCGGAACTCAACCTCACTACAATAATAGCCGAGCATGAGTATTTCACTCGAGAATTTGGCCACAATGTTACCGCTCCCAATGGCCGTGTTGTGCTGAATCTTCACGAGGGCCAAGGACACAGCCTAGTTGGTGAGGATGGCAAAGGTGTTGAGGAGATCAAAGCGGAGATGCTTTTACGGACTGATAAATCTCTTGGAGAGAGCTGGGTAGTACCCCTATACGGTGTACACTTTCCAACATCCGGGGGAATTATTCTTACTACTACAAGCGAGAAGTACGCTGGTCTTGCATTGATACCCCATTTAACTTTGTCGAATGACACGTTTGAACTCTCTCGTGAATTGCTTAACAACTCGCTCACTGAAGCTCTTTCGGAGAGGTCCAGTCATCTGAGTACCTTTCTGCCTTGGTCGTCTCTCTCCCAAGGAACTAATTCGGCATCTCTACCAGCCCCCAACTGCGAATATGTTGTATACCTGCAGCAACATGTCCTACTATCCCGAGGGAAGCCCATCCCAGACCCCATTATAGAAAATATTGAGCAGGAACTCAGATTTCCCACAGGAGCACCTATCCCAAAGCCGTCACCACTGGTATTATCTGGTATTATATTTTCTCCAGATTGTGGATTTGTCCTCGAAAGTAAAGCGTCGCCAGAATACCCCCCTACAGACGAGTTATACTTAGTCGGGTTGAAACAAGAAGAATATAGTAAATATACTGGACGCTTTATCACATTAGTTGCTGGAATACTTGCCTCGCAGATACTGTTGTTGATGAAGCAGATGAAGGAATCCTCGACACCTTCAACTCGAAGCCGAGTTAGCTTCTATACCATTGCTATGATGTCAATGGGAGACGCGTTGTTTATGTCTTTTATGCTTATAGAGCTATACTCGGAGACCTCATTTTTGCTACTTACAGCTACCTCCTTCCTAGCATTCTTCGGCGTTAGCTTTCTGGGAATGAAATTTCAGATTGAAATCTGGCTGGTGCAAGCTCCGGAGCGAAGAGAGCAGCAGCAGCAACGACACCAAACTGTCCTCCACCCAACCCCATCAACCCTTCCACTACCGGTGACAGCACAACGGCCCACGGATACAGGTGCAACCCCAGTCATCCTCCCTCCAGATCAAGATGAAAACCCCGGGACTGCTGCCAACCCAACAACCCCTGACCAGAACGATGACACAGCTAATGCCGGAGCAATGTATTCACGGTTCTATTTCCTCCTTTTCAGCCTGTTATTTTTCTCGTCCTGGGTTCTCTTCTGGCCCAGTCGCCTCCGAACTATTTACGGCAATGTTTTGTCGTTTATATACCTCTCGTTCTGGACGCCGCAGATTTACCGGAACATAATGCGCAATTGCCGCAAGGCTCTCAGATGGGAATTTGTCGTCGGACAAAGCCTCCTTCGCCTGTTCCCTTTCTTGTATCTCTACTTTATACCCCAGAACGCCTTATTTATCCGGGCGGATGGTATCACAACTCTTTTACTCACATTTTGGGTATGGGTTCAGATTTGGAGCCTTGTCAGCCAGGATATCCTTGGGCCACGTTTCTTCGTTCCCAAAAGTTGGGTACCACCTGCGTACGATTACCATCCAATCCTGCGAGACACGTCTGCCTCTGGTTCTGCTGAGGACTTGGAGGTTGGAGATGCCTTACCGATATCTTCACTTCGTGCTGAGCAGAGTGAGCCGACGTCAGGCTTGCGAGATGGAGGCAAGGAGATAGACTCTCGCCAATACAGGAGGGATTTCAGCTGTGCGATATGCATGCAGGATATTAATGTCACAGTTGTTACTGGGAACGATCCTAGCGCGGGAACCAGTGTAACGACAGGTGCCACGCACCTATTTAGTCGACGTGCCTACATGGTAACTCCTTGCCGCCATATTTTCCACTCTCAATGTCTGGAAACGTGGATGCGGCTGAGGTTGCAATGCCCCATCTGTCGAGAGTCAATACCCCCAATCTGATCCCTTGATTGTTCCTCTAACACCATTGTACTATATAATTTTGGTTAGGTCCGAATAAATACTCGAGTAGATGAAAATTCTCCGTATTTTTGATATCATTCCCACGGAAATGATACAGTCTCTCACCGGTATAGTAGGTAATTCAGGCTGCATTTTCGTTGCGTGTGGGTATCATGACTCAAAACTGCAGCCGTTGAACATTTATGTCTGTTGAGAGTATATATACACAACATTGTAAGCAAAATGATAAAATTAGGTATAGTTATAGCGCCACGACCATCCAGCAAACAACAGGGCACCGAACTTTTACCTTTGGTACATCCCTCTTAGTTTTAGCATGAGTACACAGATAGGGAATCAAGGCAGGGTCAGATCTAAGTATTCAGCCGCCTTAGAAGGGTAAAAGACAGAGGATATGTGAACATCATTAGCACGATTTGTAGCTAATGAATAAGAAACATGAAACTTCAAAACAATCTCGGAGACGACCCAGAGTCACCCAAAGGTTTAGTCGGCTTCCTCCAAGGAGGCCTTATATGCCTCGATATCCATCAAACCATCCAGCTCACTAGCATCGGAAACCTCAATCTTAGCGAACCACCCATCTTCCTCGGGCGAGTCGTTGACAGTCTTTGGTTTCTCCTCCAGAACAGTGTTGACCTCGATGACTTTCCCGCTGGCGGGAGACATGATGTCTGAAGCAGACTTGACAGACTCGACAGCGCCAATGCCATCACCGCACGCAACC
This sequence comes from Trichophyton rubrum CBS 118892, assembly GCF_000151425.1. Taxonomy (NCBI): domain Eukaryota; kingdom Fungi; phylum Ascomycota; class Eurotiomycetes; order Onygenales; family Arthrodermataceae; genus Trichophyton; species Trichophyton rubrum. The sequence goes on along the minus strand of NW_003456424.1, from coordinate 1,180,360 downwards.
TCATCATCAACGCTTGGTAATTCGACGTAAACAACATCTCCGAGGGCTTTGGCAGCATATTCGGTGATACCAATTGTAGCTATCATATATTGTGTCAGTATATCGGGTCCTTGTTATCAGTTCCCTCGACTTGAATGAATCGTCCGGGATATCATTCGAGTAGAAGTTCCAGTACTCCTCAAGTACTTCAGAATAAAGAAGGGGGCTCATAGGAGGATATAATTATACCGGTCTTGCCATCTTCCAAAAGCTCTATCCACTCATGCTGTTCGGTGTATTTCTTTGCTCGAACTATTTAACCGGTAACAGAAGATGTCAGCCCATGCTTTATAATCCCCCCATAGCTATCTGCAGCTCAATTGAACCCGGACTCGCATATAGATGATTCATTAAGCTATCCAATTGTACGTACGCAATGAACTCTGGGAGAATGGCCGTCTGATGTTTGGCTGAGCGGCATAGCGGAGAGCGGAAGAAGCTCGGAACCGGGGAACGCTGAGGGCGCTTCGGAGAGGAGCAATGAGTCGGACAGCGGTGGCAGCCATTGCGGACGCTTATAACGATTACACGGCTTCTTTTGACAACCAGAACAGGATGCTAGACGGCGCAAAAAAAGAGCGATGCTGGAAGTTGTGTGGTGGGGAGAAGAAGTTGACGGGAAACAGTTCGGTGAAGCTTCGGGAAAAAGGAAGAAAGCGAGGCCGCGGCGTATTCAGATTACAGCAATATGCTGATGTAAACACGTGATTTGTCTCCGGGGTCGGCGCCATGTGGTCTATGATTGGTCACTTTGGTAATAACGGGTACCGTAACGATACCGCTTGAAAAAAAAAAGATTTGCTTTGCTTTCCAGCAGCGACCAAATGTCATATTATTGATATTGCATATTGATATCAACGATCAAGGCTACGGGACAGAGATTGTCACGATGCTGTACGAATTAGTTGCAATTGTACGCATACACCATGATGAAGCTATGATGGTGCAGGAGTTGGTTGAATCTGCTTGCTAACTTGTCTGTCACAGGTCCGTCAGGGCAGTCTCCAAGAAGTCAAAGAGTAGGTGAACGAACAACAGCTTCGACCCATCGTATATAAAATATAATGCTCTTCAGGATTTCTAACCGCTGCGTTATAGCATTGCCCGTACCCTCGGCCTCCAAGTAATCCGTTCCGGCGGTGTTGTTCGCGGATATACCAACTGGGGCCCCTTCACTCTCCCACGACCTACAACGAAACACCAGGTGAAGAACACCGTAGGCCATCACTTTATCATGCGCTTCGATGCCGCCGCTCCTGTACAAAAGGAAATGCGACGAACACTTGGTCTTGATCCCCGAATGATACGATATTCAGTTGTGAAACTCGGCTCTACATTGAAAGAAGTCAAGGATATTCCTGGCCGCATTGAGTGGAACAACACGAAGATACAGGAAGAGACATTTGGAAACGAATACAGACCCTCGCCCTTGACCAGATAATGATAGGATAGTGTGCGGGACAAGGGGGGAAATAACGGAAAGGCAGCTGTCTATCTTGGATCACATCTTTTTACAACGGTCTTGATGGCGTTCTGTACACCACTTTTTTTTTTTCGCGCCTCGGAGTGTGTTGAGCTGGAATATTTGCATGTATAATACTTGGATTTACGGCATAGGGCTGGGATATGCTTATTGTTTTGGGTGCCTACCATACATACATTAGCCTATGAATGGGGATTCTATTTAAAGAGTGACAATAAATCACGCAACACTTTTCGAATGATACATTAGATATGGGGTTTGTATATACATAATGGAGAGGAATGGTAGAGAACCGGGCACTTCGCAACCCGGGTGAAAAAAAAAAAGGTCAGGCCAGATATTTAACTGGTGGCCCAAAGCCAATCCAATAATAACGCCGCCGAAGTCTTTGGTGTATTGGTATATCAAACAAAAAGGGGAAAGGAAATAATCATAAGGGACGCGTATGGTTCAGATCCCCAGGGGAAGTTGGGTACTTAGAATAGGCGCCAGCTTCCCTTTACACGCTCCTTCGTAGCAGCCGCTTGATTCGGATTGGATTTGCTGCGTCCTTCCAATTGTCGCAAGCTTTCAATCTTTTCCAAAACTAGTTCGAGCATCTCCTTCTTCTGGATCACGTCCAAGTGCCTTCTGATTCGCGGGTCTTCACGGGCGAATCGTTCCACCTCTGCTTCAGACAGGTGACGACCCAATCTTAGGTCAAGTTCCCGAGGGAAGTGGTAGTAAAATTCGGATAGGAGCTCAACGTTGAGGAAAAGCACGGCTGTGGAAGTAAGCTTGTCGGCAACAACATCCAGGAACACCTCTGGGCAGTAATGTCGGTTCTTCTTGGAGGAACATTGTTTAGAGCGAACGGCGAGGAGTCGCATCTTCAGAATGTCAGCCCTATCACGTAGAAAGGCGGCATTTCGGGCTAAATTAAGCAAGTCAGTATACGAGTAATAAGGGAGAATTAAATCAAAGCTAACTCACCTTGCTCAATCAACGATGCACTGAACCCTCCAGCACCACCCGTGTTATCACCCTCGATGTTAATATCCCCTTTTCGTGACTTATCCACGAATGACATAACATCCCTAAGTTTCCGCTTTCCAACTGCGTTTTCAACATTTTTCAGTGCACTTTCGCATGCCTTTAACTCTTCTTTCAGACTTCTAGTCACATTTTCTCGCCCTTTAGACCACTCCATATCATCAATCTCTATCTCAAATTTATAAGGTTTGATGCAATTCTCAACCTGATCACTCGTACTGAAGAATCGATCATTGAGTATGGTAGTGGAGGCCTCCTCAATGATTTTTCGCGCATAGGGATGTGCGTTGAAAGTTGATGATGCTACCAAAGAATCGATATGATTTTGCAATGAGTTTGCAACAATAGTCGTAGCCAGCCGGCCAATTCCTAACTTAGTAAGAGCTGATGAAGAAGCGTCAAGTTTTCTCCTCCAATATAAGGAATCTGGGCTTGAGGTAGGTAGGCTGCTTAAAGGATCAACTTCTGGCAGAGCCAGAGAGATGTCCTCTATCGGCTTATTCCAATACCTCTGAGCCAGGATATCTAAAACACGCTGGTCCAGCTGGGCTTTCAGCAGCTCCCGAACTTGTGGCCGCCCGAACCCCTCGCTGAACTCCTTGAAGGAGCGCTTGAAGCTATCTAAGCTCTCAGCAAGATATGATTCCGCACTTAGAGGCCTGTCATTATATTGGACTTTAAACTCGTACGTAGCTTCTTCCAATTCTTGAGAAACCGCATCACGAGTCCCGGCAAGGTTAGACGCCATAGTTTGTTCTAGGGTTTGCATGAGTTTCTTTCGAAGGACACTTGTACCCACAAACAATTCGCTATCAGGGCCAAACTCCCGTGGGTGTGCATTAAAGTATGCATTTTCATTCTTCACTATCGCGTTTGAGATATTTCCGCTTCCACGAGAGAACAGGCCAGCAGATTGCGGGATGCGACTTATGATCCCGACATAACCCAGACGCAAGGGGTATTTCCTGTCTGAGAGAATGCTAGCACCTCGTTCAGGGTCGACAAGATCCATTTTGGTGATGACTCCAATAGTTCTCTCGCCACGAGGGTCTACCCTCCGACTAGCTCTTAGTGCTGTAGAATTAGCCAGATCAACATCTGCGGCGGAAATTGCCAGTATAATGTTCGGGGCCTGGATATACTTGTCACAAAGGTCGGAAATTTTTTGTTTCAATTCTTGAGGCTGACCGCGGCCAGCAACCTGAATATAACCAGGCAGGTCAATTAGAGAAAGGTCAGGGACATGTGGAGAGTATATTGAAAGTTGGATCGGCTCATCAATGACACACTCCTTTTCTGGGACTGCAAGGTTTAGGTCAGTCAGAGTGCGCTGAATTTGACTAAAATCTGTTATCTTTCCTAATCCCAGAGCCGGAAATTCGCCATATTCTGCAGAAGAGTCAGGGGTATTGACCAGAGTAAGCTCTATAGGACGGCGAGTGACCATATTGGATCCCTTTGGCAAGAATTCATGGCCAACGATGGCTTCCAGTACTGAGCTCTTGCCTGATGATTGTGATCCGATTACCACTATAGATGGCAATGTCAGTGTATTGGATTGGCCGACACGCTGTAGCATGTTTCGGATTTCAATCATCTTCCTGGTCAAGGTCATCATTTGCTCGTCCAGGGCCAGGGTAGCGGCACTCCTGTTTTCCTGATCAGAATCAAATCCTAAGCTTGAGCCAGCGGCAGCGCCAGCCATTGCTATTCCGGCGCTGCTCTTCTTTGGGGATCCTCCCCCGCCACCGCTCCCACCGTCGCCTGAAGACCCTCCATGGTTGGGGGTAGCGTATTCGTTTATTCGAAGAATTTTTTGCACCCATTCTGGTACTTGAATATTATGCTTTGTATTTTGAATGCCTTGTTGCGTCTGTTCCGCAATATCTCGAAGGCCCTGGAGCGCGTCCAAGGCTACACCCCCTGCGGTTTCGCCGGCGGATTTTATCACATCGATTGCATAATTTCCGGCTTCTATACGGATGCAGAAGGTTAGAGAGCCTCGGGAGGGACATGACAGGCGGTTACTCATATCAGTTTACTTACGAGCTGCTTGATACTGGATATATGCAAGGCCTGCTATCATTGCGCCACCAAACATGGCAGGTATGCGGGCAAGCTTCAGGGCAAGCTTGGGCAGGACGCGCGCAAAGGATATCGTCCTGACCGCCGGAACATTGTGAATAGCATTCGTTCCTAGCGGCCATGATCTCACACGTAAGTATGCGTTTCCCTGAGGATTGATGAGGCCCCCAGCTCTTGTGACGCCCAAGTACTGAAACTGGCGCGCAACCGTTCTGCCCGAGAGCAGCGCAGCGCTGCGGGAGAGTAGTCTCCCACTCATAGCGTTCGTCTCATAAGGTAACCTGTTAATGCACAACTGATCACCGTGTGGCCAGCACTTCTGTCGCGGTGGTGTAATCGCACTGCTCACTGTTCATCGCATCAAGCGGTCCTTCATGAGTGACGCCAATTAACAATTCCAGGGATGACCCTCGCCGCTTTTATTCATGACTAACTTATGACTAAGTGTTTGTAAAAGCAGCGAATTCCACGTGAGACAGTTCGCGCCTGCCCGAGTGGGGAAGGGGCAACCTTAACTCTCCAAGACGAACCTTTCCGCTTTCGGACGCCCGGACGAACCATGGCGAGAATCTTGCCTGTTAGTGATACGGCGACTCGTTAGATCCATGGGTCGAGAATCTCGAGTTCTGGATGCTCAAACAAAGCCATGAATCTGGCAATATATCGCTGCACTACCTTTCCTCCGTACTTGAACTCTTCAAAGGATGATCCTCCTTTCACCACAAGTCGCGTTTGCCAACGCATCCTTTATAATACTCTGTATACGTTGGCACGCAGTGTTTGGTCCCCCGACTGCACCCCCCATACGGCTAAGTATTATTATTATAAGGAGTGTATTATTCTATTATATTATAGGATATCGTCCTAGGAGGGTATACCAGATATGTTAGAACGATCTTCGACACTAGCGAAGTTTGTTCCTGCTCTCAATTTGCCTTTTCTTTATTTTCAAAAGGGGCTTTGTGAGACTTGCAATTTAAACGAGTGGTTTAAATTCCGGGCACTTTCCACCATTCTCCTCTATTTATGAACGCCATCTGAATGCTATATCCAATATAGATCTACCTCTCTCGGCTTTTCTACCATCTCCCAGGCGGAAGATATATCCCTAATTACCCAACGGTATAGCTATCAACAGCGATCAACCAAGATGAAGGTCCAATATCTTTTGACGTTCATGACCATCGGTCTCTCCATGGCTCACAGTGGCAGACACATGAAACGGAATGATGGATGTGTAAGCACTTCAACCAGAGATAACGACGTGTACCAAGTGCTAATCAGACCCAATGTATATGCAGTCGACGATCTGCACCGCGGAGTTCAAACCCGTGTGTGGTCAGGGCAGCGATGGGACCTCCAAGACCTTTAGTAACTTATGCCAGCTAAAGGCTGCAAACTGCGACAAATCTTCTTCATCCTTTGTTTTGCTTCGCGAAGGGGAGTGCTAGTGTGGCTACACTCTGCTGTTAGAGGCGTATTGGAGAAGGATACCTGTCTGGTCGAGCATAGGTTAGTTAACTGCTTAGATTCCTCATGCTGCTTGCTGGTTGACTGGTGTAACTAAACATATGATTTGCTATTTGGCGTGTAGAAAAGGGGGTTGTTACACGAGCTTTGTATGACAGGAATAGACGTGGGAATGATATGGAAAATTTTCTATTATGATCGCTCCAACATCGGCCACCTAGCTACCTCCATAGCATTCCCATTAGATATCAAAATACACTGCTCTAAATATAAATTGCGTAATGGGCCGTGCTGCTTTTATGATTAGTAATTTATGACTCATCTCTCGAGCTAAAGGGCAACCTCGATTACACGTGATTCCGCTTGCTTATCACGACATCCCTTCTTATCTTTTTGACGGGCAAAAAGAAAGTCGAAACGTCAAACATGAAACCGTTTTAAACTGCTTCCCAAGCTACGTTTTCTCCAGATTTAAATACACAGGCGTCGCTCGTTTCCGGTCAACCTTTTTAAGAGACCTGTTTCTCACAGAACAGCATCAGCTGCCGTATATTAATCGTCTACTTTGAGACCTGCCACCCCTGCTTCGTTTAGCATCCACTGCGGAGACCTCGATCGAGAAACGAAGCTCTAATTTCTCTCCTCGCTACTACATTTTTGGATTTGTCTTGCTTTTAGCTTGATGGTTGATGATATTGTTATAGAAAATGTGTCGATTCCTGGTATGACAACCGGTTTGCTCATAGCTCCCCAAAAATAGCGGTTGGTTTCCAACTAATGCTGACAATGCCCGGAATTGATAGGTATACAAGGGGAGAAATGACATCCTGCTAAGCAAATTGATCACCGAACCCAGTCACTCTATTCTAACCCAATCCTATGACTGCCGACTGAGATTAGTGAGCTTGATCCTCCTCCGATTCCTAACTTAATTGGAGATGCTACTACTCAACGGCATGAAAGATAACATGGTATATCTAACAAGTGCCTTCCTAGGACACACGACGACCGGTAAATGGCGATGGATTCGGTGTTGGATTCTATACTTCCCCGGAACTTGGACCGGAACCTTGCATATTCACTTCGACCCTTCCCGCCTGGAATTGCGACAACCTTGAACGGATCGCATCTAAGACATGCTCGTCACTCGTGTTTGCACATGTACGAGCAACAACCGAGGGGTCTTTAGCAGAAAACAACTGTCATCCTTTCCAGCACAATACTCTGATGTGGATGCACAATGGAAATCTTGGAGGATGGTACCATATAAAACGGCCCCTTGGCGACTCATTGGCTAACAAGTGGTATCTGGGCGTAAAAGGAGGAACTGACAGCGAATGGGCATTTGCTCTCTTCCTGGATTTGATGGAAAAGGAAGGAGTAGATCCCAGCTCAGCGCCAGAGGGAGGATTTGGTCCTGAATTGCTGAGAGGTGTGATGACCAAAACAATCCGGAAAATCAACGAATTTATCGCTGCCATTCCCAAGGAATACGCCATGACCGATCTTGAGGTGAGAAGTCTCCTCAACTTTGCGGTGACAGACGGACACTCTGTTATTTGCACCCGCTATGTGAGTAGCAAAACAGACGAAGCCGCTAGCTTGTACTTTTCGTCAGGCACCAAATGGAAAGAAGGCAAAGTTAAAGGTGATTTTAAGATGGAGAGACATGACAAGGGAGCCGACATTGTCCTAGTAGCCAGTGAACCGCTCACATTCGAGAGGCGTAAGTCTATGCTCTTTTTTCATGAGAGTGTGGCATTACCAATTCTGACCATGTTGAATTATAGATAACTGGGTTACTGTCCCGACAAACTCTATTCTCACGATCCACAAACAAAACGTGCTCATTCATCCTATCATAGACGAGTTTTATGACGGGGATCCAAATCATGACAGATCTTCCGGGTTCGCGGTCTCGAAGGGACTTGTAAGCAAAGCCCCCGGAACCACCGTTGCTCCTGAAGGCGAAGGCGTCCCTAGACCTAATGGGCCGGCAAATACTGTCATAACTGCTTGCGGAGCTAGAAGGGACATAGACAGCCTAACCCTGGAGATGCATCGGAATACTAATGGGGTCGCTCTCCCTTCCTAGTCAGTCATTCTGCAAAATTTGCTCCATCGCATAGTTGATACCCCATCGTTTCGCTCTCTTCCTTTGGGGCCGTATTTCGTTTATTGAGGTATGATATTACTCTAGTTTGGATACCCATGTTGTTCTCATTTTATGGCGACTGTTGAAGATCTAGTTTCTTTTTATTTTTCATTCTTATATATTATCATTTCCCTTCTCCAGCAACTCCTAGGGTATATAGATCGATATAATGTCAATTCGTGGATGTCATTTCCAGCTTTCCACATTTAACATCCAATGCAGCCAACCGTCCACGTCCCAAATACCGTTAGAAAAATGCTCATCAATATAAAAGAAAAGATAAGATAATCATGGCATGGATATGCGCCAAGAAAGGGTATAGGATGCTGTAGTGCGTGCAGCTGATGCTCACGTATCGTCCCCTGATATATTTGCATGTCGGAAATACTTCATGCCCACCCAAGCAACTATCACCCAAACCCAAGCCATAACAGCTGTCAGGACGATCAAGGCAGGGTAATACCCTACAATTGGAAGGGTGGCATCATCCTCCAGCTCTGGTGGTGCATATGGAGTCTCTCCAACATCCCACGCCCAGCTCCATACCCCAAGACAGCTACCCATGCCGACGACAAACACCAGCCAGGTGACTATCAGTATAATCCATCCCCACCACTCGGTCTCAGAGTAATCCCATACCTCTGAGGTACTGGTGATTTCGGCAGTGTTTGAAGTAGCTAGTGGTGACCGAATACGCTGAGAAGACGAGCGTGAAATCTGTGCCATGGTGTTGGAATGTTTGAAGAAGGAGTCTGAACTAGATGAAACAGTTGTTTGTAGAGCCGTCAGCGGCATACGTCGAGGAGGAAGTACAGGAGAGGCCGATATGCTGCTGTTGCTAGTTTTGCTCGACAGACGAGAGTGTTTCGAGGTATTCAGTCGCGGTAGCGAGAGTCCGTCTTCATCATCCGTTGTGCCATCATCTTGGACGGAGTTTGCTGCACTTGATTGTCCTACTTGCGCGGTATTCGAGAAGGAGCCACTGTTTGTCGGCGTGTGCTGCAATTGCTGTCCCTGCTGTTGTTGCTTCCACTGGTTCCGGTTCCAGGAAGAGGGAGAGGCAGAGGAGGAACTTTCGTGATCCGCAGCAAGCGTGCTCGAATGACTATATCGTCGGGGAGTAGACTCACCCTCGTCAAATGACGTTGAGAGCTGTCGTTGAAGCCGAGATAACTTCTTGCTGTCGTTTGTGACAACAGAGGCAGCTTCACGACCCGCATCCCCATCCTTTTCAAGCTCCTCTTCCTCTCTGCTCTTATGCCCCTCAGTCTCTGCCGGTCCATCGTACTGGTTGAGAAAGATCCCTGTTGCTCGCTTCAGTGTTGTACCGCCACTGGCAAATCTCTCCTTCCCTTCCATCCGCAACATACCCGTCCCAAGTAAAGCCGTTTTCCTCAACGAGCCTTTTCTTCTCCGCGTCTTCCTTCTTTGCTGGTTTAGGACGCTGGCAATAGCTCTGTCTGGCACCTTTAACCTCTGCCCTCCGGTCTGCTGTCCTGTTGTCCGCATGATGTCAAGGCCACCATCGATCTCGTCCCCGTCTGCTTCCTCTTCGCCCTCGGCCTTGTCATGTGTATTTTTCGTGACGTTAGCGGAATTCATGCGCAAGAAAGTAAATCTCGACGGCAGCAAGCTCGGCAGTCTTGTGCTACCGGCACTGTTTCTCTTGTGATATGGAAGGTTGGCTGGCGCAAAGCTCCCCCCTAGTCGTGGCCCGGCAGCCCCGTCGAGTCGCGTCTCTGCGTTCCCATCTCCCATCAAAGGGAGCAAGCGTAAGAGTAACACGTCTATAGAAGTAATTAGCAGGCTATTATTGAACTGGGAGGTATCTAGAGAGCCGTAGCGCGGTGTCGGGTGCACGTCGTCGTCTTCCGCTGGCGAAATCTGCCTTCGCTTTAGTTCGATGAAATTGAGTTTGGTGGGGAGAACGATGGCGAGGCTTGGCAACGTTGCTTGTTTTATTTTATTTTGATAGTTTCCTTGAGAGAAGGCAGATAGATGGATAGAAGTATAAGCACGCATCTACTACGGCTTGGAAGCGGAATAGCCGGTGGACAGGTAGATATCTGGTATGGTAGGCGAGAATGGCTGAATGATAGATTGGGCCCGCCGGGTCTTGCCATTAGGTAGTATATACACAATGCACGACCGCCGAGGAAGGATGGTGCTACATCTGGCATTATCAATCTGTATTTATGGAGCCCAGGAACAGAACAACGTAGTTATAGTAAATAGATAACCCAAAGGAGACAATGCTTCAAAGATCGCTGCTTGCTGGGAAGAATGCACATTTTTATCATACCATATGAAAGTCATCAAGTCATCACGATCATTAGCGTCCTCGAAAATGGGGACGGGAAGGAAATGGGGTATCATAAGTAAAACTGATGACCGCTAATGAAAGAGACTCGTTTTTGCTTCACATCCTCACCTGATGAAGTGGAAATAGATAGATAGATAGATAGATAGGAGCGGGTAGAAGATAGATGAGATTCCCACGCATCCATATGACTGTATGGATGGAGGAATAATGAATGAACGAGCAGAAAACCCCAAGGAATCAAGTCAATTCAAACTGTGATGAATAGATATAAGAAGACAAGTTGAAGTCGAGAAGTAAAAGCTAAGAAAAGCACAGGGTAGAAGGAGAAGAAGAGAGAAAGGTTGAGAAAAAGAAAAAGGGATAGACCTGAGAATCATGATCAGGCTGTTTGACCGGAAGAAAAACGACAGGGTAAGCAAGGAGCCAAGGGGTTTAAACGCTTTTTTTCAGTTCAACTTCAGGCATCAACTGCTGTTGGTTAGGATTGTTTAATGGCGGGAGAGGAGATTTAGTATGGCAAAAAAGACAGAGGGCGAAAGAGAAAGGAGACATCAGTGGTAAAAAAAAAGGTCTCAGTCATCATAAAGGAAAGACAGGTGAAGTTCAAGACCAACGGAATGAGAGCGCTAAGAAGAAAGGCCAATAAGAAAAAAGGTGGGGAGGGTAAAACGCAGAAGACAAGAGCATACGGTGAGGAAAAACCAATTTAGGATAATGGGGCAAAGGGGTATTCGTTGATTATAAGCTTGGGGCCGAGGGTTTCATTTCAGGAGACACACAGACAGGAGATGGATAGAACACAGGGGGAAGCCAGCTGCAGGCATAGATAGAAGACGTGAAGTGAATATGGAATGAAAAAACCCCAGCAAGAAATAAAAAAACCTTACTTTGAGCATGAATACCAATGGCAATCTGGGAAGAATCGAACGTGGATGCAAAGGAGAAGAAGCTGATCAAAAGAGAGGTGAAGAAGAGAGTTGATAAAGGAAGACAAGGAGAATGGGTAAATCAGACAATAGGCCAAAAGTCGAAACAGGAAGATCCAAGCCAGGCAGTCAGTCAGTGAATAAAAAGAAAGGTTTTAACAGAAAGGTAAAAGAAGGTGGAAAGAAGATAAAACCAATCGAAAGAAAGAATAACAGAGCTGCCCGATAACCAAACCAAGAAGTTACGCTCAAGAATGATGATAATCGTAATAATGATCAGAAATCGGATGCAGGATAGGTCGGGTCTGTGCGGTATGCAATGCATCGAGGCATGGGTAGGGTGTGCGGGTCGGTAGGAGGCAAAGGGACAATAGTAGGAGCAACAGCTTAAGTCTGATAACCACCGAAACCGTTACCAAAGTTTCCACCAGCACCGCCAACGCCAACGCCGTTGTTAGGTTGTTGAGCCCATCCGGCAGAAGGAGGGTTGGACTGGCCACGGCCGTAGCCGGCAGAGGCGGCACCAGGCCCTCCAGGGCCTCCAGGGCCCCCTGGACCTCCCTGCACAGGAACTTGGACTTGAGGGTAGCCCTGGGCTGGTGGCATTCCACCTGTGTGACGAATTAGCGTGCTTTGCTCTCGATAAAGGGGATTAAGTCGCACAAGAGGCGACTAGCAGAGCCCAAAGGGGGCAGGGATAGGAGTGGCAATTTTGGGATAAAGGTTTACCTTGAGGAGTCATTGGGCCACCCGGGCCGCCGTATTGAGGGAAGTATGGTGAAGTACCAGAGTTGAAGGCCGGGTTTCCACTCTGCTGAGGCGAATATGCGTCAAATTGGCCGGTTGGCGGACGGTCCTTACCCCACTGAAGACGGGAGACCCACAAGGTTAGTACGGCGGGATGAAAGTTAAAGATGAGCAGGAAGAAAGGAGAAAAGATATTTGAGTCAACGTACGCTACACTTGAGAGGACGGCCGTTGACGTTGTAGCCGTTGAGCTGGCAGATGGCCATGGCAGCATTCTCGTGGGTATCCATCTTCACGAAAGCGAAGCCACGATCGGCCTGGAAGCGGGTCTCAACAACGTAACCGAAGTTCTGGAACAATGGAATGAGGTCGTTCTGGGTAGTATAGGGGGTGAGATTTCCGACGTAGCAGGTGGTCTGCCACTGGGGAGTCTGCTGGACAACCATGTCATAGCTCTGAACGCCGTGGGTAGGGAAATGGTGGTGACCAAACGGAGTAGTAGGCGTCATGCCCATGGCAGCCATGGCTTGCTGTTGGGAGATGGAAGGTTGGCCCTTCTGGTTGGCCCAGTTGCAGCGGATAGCACGAGAACCAAGCCATTCGCCATCCATGGAACTGAGGGCCTTTTCAGCATCAGCTCTTTCACGGAAAGCAACGAACCCGTAGCCACGAGATCGACCGGTCTTCATGTCCCACATTACACGAGCCTCAGAGACTGAACCACAAGCAGAGAAAGCCTGAAGGAGAACCTCATCATTGACTTCGTTGCTCAGGTCACCGACAAAGATGTGGAAGTGGCTTGAGGTGTCTTCTTTGGAAGCGGTGTTGGACTGATAAGCCCAATTAACGCGGATTTCCTATAACCGATATTTAGCCCCAGGGCTAATCAACCGACCTGAAGAGGAATAGATAAACACATACTGATTGATGAACACGGCGGCCATTAAGGGTCTGCATCGCACGCTCTGCCGCGCCAGGGTCATCATATTCTATGAAGCCATAGTTCAGGCCTTTGCTCTGGAACTGTGCGGGTGTCTAGGTTAGTGGAAAGTGAATTAGAAAGATAGCAAAAGTTTATAGAGTAAACAAGTAAACAAACAATAACTGGAAGAAGAGCAGAAGTAATAAGATGGAGATAAACATATATAAGACATATGTAAAGGGGAGATACAGGTCTGAAAGGTAGAGTAGTAAAAGGTGTTGACTCACATTCTTATCGGGAATGATCTTAACACTCTGGACATGGCCAGTGGTCTCAAAAATCTGTTTCAAGATGTCTTCTGTGACGCGAGGATCAAGGCCACCAACATAAAGAGCTCGCTTGTTGGGCTCAGGAGCAGAACGACGCACATAACCGCCAGCCGCGGTGGGCGACATCATGTTGCCTGACATGGGCGAGGTGATTGCCGTCGGAATCGGATTGGTGTTTTGCGGAATGACAACCGGCGGCAGCGGTGGCGGTGGCATGTGTGACGGGTTTGTCTGTCCATTTCCCTGGGAGTTGTCGAACTGCTGTTGCTGTCCCTGCTGTTGCTGCTGCTGCTGGCCTGGAGCACCGGCAGATGACTGATGGGGAGGGGGAGGAAGCGAAGTTGAAGTCGCTGGTGGGGCGTTGTCAGCCATTGCAAGGACGAAATGACGAAGCTGGACGAGTCGAAGAGATCGAAGGAGCCTCTGGACGAGTGTGCCGGGCTGGAAGACTACGAGATGGGTCGACGAGCTGTATGTGTAGTTTTTTTTTTGGTGTTTAGGTTGGATGTTTGTGGTGTGTGGTTTTTGTGTTTGGTGTGTGTGGGAAAAGGCAGGCGGTTGAAGATGAGGCTGGAGCTAGCTAGCTACTCTTTGCGTTTGAGGCCGAGAGAGAGTGAGGTCTCCAGATAGAAAGAGTGAGAAAGACGGGAGAAGAGACAAGCAGAACAAATAACCCCTGTTACTCTGGAAGGGCCCTCAAGTGCATCGAACGGCCACACTGGGGAAAGGAGAAGAGAAATATCTTAGTTATTGGACTCTTTTTTTTCTGATGCAGAAGGACGAGAAAAGAAGGTAGATAATACGCACAAAACGACGGTCTTTTCTGGGGTCCTTTTCTTTTTTGCTTCCCTGTCTGCTTTTTCTTTTCTTTTCTGTTTAAATTGATCTGATCTAGCTGCGGGCGGGAGGAGAGATGGACGGGGCGAGTGGAAAAAAATAGACAGACAAGAAGAGCCGGTTCAATGGCAGTGACTCGAGCCTGCTAAAAGACGGGCCGAGGAGATAGAGAGATGTAGAGAGAGCCCAGAGAGAGCAAAGAGAAGAAAAGAGAAGAGAGAGTCAAGAGAGATGGCAGGACTGAGAGAAAGAAGTAGGAGACGAAGCTACAGAAGGACAACACGCAGCTAGGAAACACGGAAACACGGAGGAACAAGGAGACAGGGCGGGCAAAGAAAAAGCAAGGAGAAGAGAGAGGAAGAGAGAAGAAAGAGATGAAGAGGCAGAGAGCGCTTCGTGGTGAGGAAGAAAGAGGAGGAGGAGGAGGAGGAGGAGGAGGAAGAGAAGTTGAAGTTGAAGTTGAAGTTGACGGAGAAGAAATAAAAGGCGGCCTCTGCGCTGTTCGACGGTTGACTAAGCAGAGCGCCAACACCCTTCTTGCTACCACTTGCGGAGTTGCTTAGTGAAGTGACTTAACTTGTAGTTCCTCTCCGTCTCGCTCTGCAGCCTTCCGCCCCTCGCCCACCGCTGCTGCTTCTTTACTCCTCCAGCTGCTGCCCTAATTTTTTGTTTGTTTGTTTGATTTGTTTTGTTTCTGCTCGCCTCGGCCCCCCTACGGACTGCTTCTATGCCTGGGCCAGAAAGAATGGGGGACACAGTGACATGTTTTGACAGGCACCCGAGGTGGTCATGTGACACGCTTTTCCCTGGTTCATGGATGACGCCCAAGAGACAGCAAAAGTTGACGTCGTCGATCCCATTTTCCCTCTGCAGCGTCTGCTCGATGAACAATAGTTCTCGGATACCGCTCTGTGGCATCGATCGTCTTTGCTGAGATATCCGCCGTTGTTGACACCTCCTGCAAACCGTCGTCGTTATACCTACTATCCCCACCGGAACCAGCAAACCCGGGAGCTCCATCCCAGCATTATCAAAGCTTCTTCCTAGCTTCGTCCGGCGCAAGGGGAGTCCTTCGCACAAGATTTATACCGCCCAGCAGACACCTTCCATCTCGGGAAGGCCAGACGAGCTTGCAGAAGATACAGGCACTGTAGTTTGGCGGGCGAGTCTCAAGATGGTGGCCCGCAGACAGTCGTGTGAGGAGGCCCTGGTCGAGATGACGGCCATGGCCAACAAGACGGTACTCTTCAAGACACACACCCGAGAAGACTGAAACATAGAGCTAACTCTGTCTAGATGGTGGCTACAGGGCGCTGGTTCCGTAATCCAGAGCGTTACCCAAACGAGCTGAAGCGTCATATTCCGGCAGCGCATGAGCAGTTCCAGCGGGCTCTTGACCGGCTGCAACAGGAAATCGTACATCTCCCCAACCCACTTTCTCTCCAATTCGCCCCTTGTGTCATAAATCCATTCTAATAGTCCGTTTTGGTTAGTTTCTTGCCAAAGCTCTGCTGGAGATAGACTACCAGGATATCCGTGAGAAGAAGGCGGAGCTGAACAGAGCTCAACAAGGGGGAGCTGATTCTCCAGTAGCACTCCCAGCTACGTCCGAAACTACAAATGCAGCGCCTATTCCATCAACAGCTCCATCAGCGGTCCAACCGACGAATGCACCAGTCATCGATGGACCTCTGCAACCGACCACACAGTCGCCGACTCTGACTTCTACATCCGCTCCCGCTCCCATCACACAGCCAGCAGACACACAAGCACAGGCACAGCCTGCAGCGTCATCACCTGCAATACCAGTGATGAATCCCACTACAACGTCGCCATCTGTCACCACAGCGCCAGTGCAGGTGGCATTAACGACAACCACACAACCAGCTCAACCTCCTGCTGCTGCAACTGAAGGTATACCAGACACTACCATCCCTGATATGCCAGCCAATGTACAGCCTATCACGGCCGAGCCCATGGCGCACACTCAGAGTAATATCAGTCACACCTCAGGCTCAATAGGTTCGCTTCTCCCAGGATTAGAAACTTACGCCAACGCCGGTGATGAGGCTATCTTGGACCTTCTGCCGTCAACCGGACAGCCCAATGGCCAAGCTAACGGCCAGTCCAGCACTCAACAGAACAACCAGAATAATGCAGAGAACAGGAATAATTCTACGACAGAGAATCCCCGGCGTGATGTAGTGATGGACGATGTGCCTGAATCGAATTTTGATGACTTATTCGTAGGGTCTGGAGACTTTGGCGGTGACGCTGATGACTTGATGATGAATACTGCCGAGACAACAGAACTTGATGACTCGTGGTTTCAGTAAATAGTTGCTCGAACAGTGTTCTGGTTAGCGTGATATCATACAGAAGCGATGTGGCGGCAGTTCTCCATATATGAATAAACACGCCTTTCACTGTGTATTATATCAACAGTATAAAAAAATATTAAACAAAAGGAATCAACCTGATGGCTATTCCAACGTCCTTCAAGTGAATGTTCTCGTCGATCGAGAACCCATTAGATATACTTAGATCCCACATACAACAGCCAATCGGTTCAATATCGGTCAGAAAATGGTTCTATCGTCCAGTCGGAGATAAGTCAACCAGACAGTGCGCCATGATGCACTAACTTGCATATTCCGAACTTCGCCGAATCCAAATCCTGCCTACAGCCTGATAACACGGTCATCTACTCCGTACAGGTCGTGACTGGTATACCCCCTACACTCTTGGTACTATCACCAACGTCCTCACCGAGGCCGGCCGCCAGGTAGGTCGAAACGTCGCAGCTAGCGATGATGAGCCGTGCTACGAGGTGCATAAGCAAGCACATCCATATACTTACAATCTGTTATCCAAGTGAGAAACCAATCAACAGTTTTTCATCCATGCCGTCCCATTCACTCCCCTTGCCCCTGCTCCCTTGCCACAGTTGTGACAGACATGACAACCCCGAGAGAGCCAGCAGGGACAGGGATGCAGTGTATTCAATTCGTCATACTGTTTCTTTACCGTTTTTGTCTCTCTTTTTTTGATCTTTTCTCCTCTTTAATTGTGCAGATGTATTCAATTTGCAAAATTTATGGATGCCTGATGACCCTTTTTTATGTGACTCACAGGTCGAGACTCCAGGACGGGCAAATTGACGAGTATCAAGGAGGAGAATATCCTGCTGCCCTTGTATTTGCGACGACAAAGATCATCACGAGTACTCTGGAACAGAAAAGGCTGTCTCCTGTGGCTGTATTCAATATAGTTAATCTATTCAATATTGAGATAAAAAAACTGATCCATATCATTTCGAGAGAAGATGTTGAATGTTGCCTAATCAGGAGCGTCACGGGACCGCTTCCTCTTTCGTCCCTTTCAACGTCGCGAGAAAGAAATGCAGGTTGACAGCTTGACAGCTTTTTATAAATTCTGCATCCCGCGACGAGATGCCACGCAAGTGTAATCTGGGGAGCGAGCGTGCAGGGTCCGGAGAAAAGGAGGATGAAACCATGGAGTCCCTCAGACCTGGGTCATGCAAAATGGTCGAAGCCGGCATTCAAACTCCAGCCAGTCAAGTTCGTGCCATTTCTTCCTGACAGCATCGATAGCTAACGTGAGACCTTGCAGCTCGAACAGAATGCGGTCCAAACTTACATTGTCCGCGGAGGAGCCAGGTCTCACTTTATTGACAAATCTTAAGGGTTTCGTCAACAAACAGAGCTTCCTTGCTGGTGTCCCCACAGACAAGAGGCAGATAATAAAAGAGACCCAAGAAGACGGCTGCCCGACTGCACGATGACGCTGGAGCCCCTTCGCGTGTAGTTCGCAGCGTCAATTGGCCCAAATCCTTGTCAAAACTGACTCTTTTATATTTTTCTCACCTCCATTCACAGGGAAAGATAAAATAACAGGCACTTTCTATCGCCTTTTTTTTTTGGGCCGAAAGTTGCCTCCAATTTCTTGTTATTCTTTATTTACATGATCTAGATTCCCATCGTTTGGAACAGCTGGACTGCAGAATACGGTCGACACCTCCCTGTTCCATGGTTGAATCTAGAGACTAAACGGTTCTTCGCCGTCTAGGTTCCACTGGTTTGTCACCTCCTTGTCTTCCGTAGAAGGGTCGAATTCAATGACAAGCTTAGTGTCTTGTGACAGCGCTTGGTGGCGGTTCTGCTAATACACTTCCTTTATATATAGTGTGCCTAAAACAAGCCTCCCCACCCTTGTTACTTCATCATCTTCCTCATTTTTTTCTCCTGCATAGAGGCGCATCCGTTTCTCTCATTGCTGCTGTACATAGCTCTTGGAGTTTGTTTTCGGCGTACTTGTTGATTTACGGGAAGAAGTGCTGCTTGTTTGTTCGGCCCAAAACACGGTATAACATTCAATTGGCCCTGACAAACCGAGGTACCTCCGAGAGTTCTTTCGCCGCAATCACGCCAATTCTATAGCTACCCCTGCGGCGGATATTATAAACAACGAGACCGACAACACGATAGGACAACACTACAAGCCGTCAAACTGGCGTCCTACCTACACCATGGAAAGCGATTCGTTCGCCGTTCCCTGATAATGAAGGAGAGCTCCAGAGATACAAGTCCTAGTCTGTGTTCCTCTACCAGCAGCAGGTCCCTGGGTGATCACTGCTCACCTACTCGCATCGTCAACAACACAATCGCGGGCCCTTCTGAGGTGGAACGTACGTTCGAAGAGCATGCTAAACAGCTCGCAGATACCCCTCGGAGAGAGACCTTCTCGCGTTCGGCCTCCTTGAAATCGTCAGAAAGCAACTCAGTTCCGGTACCAAACTCTGTCCTTCCATCATTCCCTCATGAGCGTATAGTAGCGTCCGGAAATGGCATAGTCGTTTTAATCGGGCTCGCTGAACCGGTGCTCTACCTCGAACGGGTCGACAAAAGGGTGTCTTCGGACAAGAAGCGTGTGCTTACAGGCTCGTTACATCTCAAAATTACAAAGCCTACCAAAATCAAGAGGATAAGCCTCGGCTTCAAGGGTATAGCTAGGACACTATGGCCCGAAGGTATGTGATACGAATTTGTACCAAAATCTAAAGTAGATATAGAAGTCTGTATAGCTAAACTGAATGCAGGTATCCCCGGGAACAGGAAAAGAACAAGAGATACAGAGACTGTCATCAGTCTAAATTGGGCTTTCTTCGATGCTCATTCCCGCGCTGCTAGGAAGGGCTATGGTGCAAATCATATCAAATTCACTAACCCGAGGGACAAAGGGTCTGAAAACAGCCCTGTTGTCGACATAGCCGGTTTGTTGGAATCATCTTCATCACTACCAAAGGAGCTCAAAAGACTTTCGCTACACCACTCGCGGTCGAATAGCTTTGGAAAGGGTGAGACAAATTTGATATCGGATATCATGGGCCAGAAAGGTTATAAGGCATTCCCACCAGGCGAATATATGTACAACTTTGAGATACCGATGGAGCATCGATATCCGGAAACTGTTAAATGGGATCACGCATCGGTAAAATACGAGCTTGAGGCTGTGGTCGAGCGCACTGGCGCCTTTCGCCCGAATCTTATTGGCATCAAGGAAATACCCCTCATCCGCACTCCAGGCGATGACTGTTTGGAGCATATTGAACCCATTGCAATCAGCAGAACGTGGGATAACAAGCTACACTACGATGTCGTTATAACGGGAAAGTCATTCCCCTTGGGTTCAAAGATACCGGTAGCAATCAAGTTTACACCATTTGCTAAAGTTGGCTGCCACCGTATTAGTGTTTTCATAACGGAGAAGGTTCAACTATGGGCTCATAATAGAAAAGCTCACCGCGTGGCTAGTGATAAGATGCTACTCCTCTTTGAGAAAAGAGCTGGTATGCCCAGCAAAAGCATCTATTCGGGAAGCACAATGCGTCTCTCTGGAGGAGACGAGCAAATTGCACCCAACGGCGAAGATCTAGCAAGTGGTGCACATAATTTCCTAGGAAACATCAGTCACGATGGTTTCAGCCCTGGCACAACAGAGATAGAGTGCGAGGTACAATTGCCGAGCTGCCCAGCTATGAAGAAAATGACAGACCCCTCAATGAAACTTCATTGCGATGTGCAATATTCAAGCATTGAAATATCTCACTCCGTTAAGGTAAGCCGAGACCTCTTACATCTAGAGATACAACCGCTGACTTATCAATAAATACAGATTGTCTTCCGTCTATCAAAATGGGATAATGGGTCACCTCAAAGAAGGCGCCAGTTCGACATCTCTATTGACTCGCCGCTTTGTATAACGTCTTGCAAAGCGAATGCTTCAAATATTTATGTGCCTTCCTACAACTCACCGTCATCCTACTACACAGATGAATATGAGTGCGGCTGCCCGGATGCCGTGGCCTTGTCGCATGACGTGAACCTGAACCCTACGCTCTCCTTACCACCTTCATTTACAGACCAAGGCGTGCCATCCCCTACAACTACTAGCGAGTCAAATGATACTTCTCGAAGCGATGAACATCAAGAGGAGCATAACCACTACAATGATCCACCAACCCGGCCCGTCCACTTTTTGCGGGCTCCATCGTTTAACCCTCCACCATTCGAGTCTGTTCCCCCTCCACCACCTCCTATTCTAAGCCCCCCGCCTGAATATTCAACCATCTGTTCCAGCGAATCAGGGAACAACGAGATTGCTGACTATTTTTGCCCTCGCGCATGCGCGAGAGGGACAATACGATGATAATGTACGAGGAAGCGGGCGGGTTGATATACCGCTGACTCCTGGCGGAAGAGTCCACCGTAGTATGGATATTCCTAGGGAATGCTTGACCAATGTTCCACCTTTGCCAGGGCGGAATGCATAAATTTACTTGCATCTCTTTGTATTTATATTTGTCTATATTGACGATTTTTATGAGCGATGAGTTTAATTGTTCTGTCCCAGGCGTACTGTTGGCTGTTGCTTAAAGGTGAGGAGCTCCAGTACAAGATACCAGAACCGATTTATATTACAGCGGTGAGCCTATTTAGACTGTGGCTCTTCGAAATACTCATAATCCGAAATAAAGCAAGCAAGTATTACATGTGGGGTGATATGCTGCCATTGCCACGAATACAAGTCTGCAATCTCTCATGATTTATTTGACACGATAATCCGGTAGCTAGCAATATTAAACTTTTGTCAAGGACTAGTGTAGGTAAGTAAGTAGACTTAGGAGTTGGTTACTCTAGGAGCGTATGTGTGTCTTCGTTCAGAGTAGGTTTCAATACTGCTATGAGGCTCTTTCAAAGTTTATAACTTATTTTACCTAAAAGGGTTGTTTTAGGAGTTGCTGAGCGCATTTCAAGAAAGTTAGCAAAAGATGAGATCCTGTTAAACGAAAGACCTGGCCTATGTAAACATAAATAAATATTAAGCATATAAATAAACCTGCATAACAAGGAAGGAGGTTGGCTTTACGCGGTCATTTAAATAGATAGAATATAACAGGCAAATCTTAAGAGTTTTCTAAACTGCTTAGCAGCCTGTCGTATGATTACTTGTTCTAGTACCGAATTTTGTAGCACAAGCAAGGGGCCATCACGAAGGAGTTCTTATTAGAGCATGGAATTTCATGTGAGCAGTGTTTGAGTATGGAAGATATAGACCATCAGCTTCTTCATTCCGGATTCCAGCAGGGGAATTGAACAAGGCTGATCAAGCTTTCGTGGGCATAAAGAAGCGGTGGTTAAACCCCCAGACTCCAGTGCGTGGATATTGCGGCAAAACCAGTTATCTGATCATCTAGCCCTTAATCTAGACTGATCCTTCCTACGTCATGGTGGTTTGCGAATGCTGCTTATATAAACTGCGAGGGATATTTGCAGTGCCAGTAGGAATATAAGGCAACAATGTGCCCATAGTAATACCCAACACAAGCTTGAACACCGTCATAGACATATATATGCTTGATAACGACCCATATAGTTGAGGGAAAACTGTTTCATGTGACTTGATCGCAACCAACCCGACGGCCAATAGTTTCCACGACTTTAAGCCACTTGGTTATGTAATAGCAACATTCACGTGATATGGTGCTTACTTGGCATCATCAGGGCTCATGCTGTGGACGATACGTTCTTCCTCTAACTACCCTTATCCGCCATTGTGTTTTCTTTTCCACGCCCTATTTCATGCCCAAAGTTAACAACCTCTTTCTAACCAACACACCCTTATCTCAAAGTTAAACGGAAGCAACAGTGAGGCGGTGGGAAGGATAGGCCAGTCCCAATAGTCAAGGCGTGCTAACTATTAATAGACCAGGGAGGTTATTTTTGAGGTAAAGTCCTGGTGCAGAGGTACCATCTATTCTTCCTAGGATACAGAATAGCCCTCCATACGGAAATTGACGTCAGTTCCAGGGCAAACTGATCTCGTGGAAGAACGGCTAATACAAATTGGTCGACGAGTTGTGACTTACCGGCCGCTCTCACACCATGCCGATAGATATGAGGGCTGAGTGATCCAAACCCATCAAACGGCGGTTGCTGTACCTGTTGAGAAACACTATCAACAGCCACGCCAAGACGCCTTAAATCGTTGAAAGCAGTGTGTTAACCAGCTAACTATCCAACTAATTATCCACGTATCACCGAGCACAGACTTGGCGCTCAATATCAACATCTCATGTGCACGGGGAACATGCAGTCTGGATTGATATAATCGTATTGTCGGTTGATAAACTGCACAAACCAAAAAGGCACCATTCGCCAATGAAAATGACAGGGAACGCGAACCTACCGCATGACAAGCAAGCAAGTGGAGACAGTTAGTTTGCTTTGGTTATAAAGAAGGCCAAGGCAGCCAACACGGATGGGCGATGTTTGCTTTTGCAAGCTTCGCAGCCAGAATGCCTGGCCCTTACGTATTTATATATGAAGCCGTGTTAAGCGTCAGTTTGATCATCCCTATCACCACAGCCCTACTAAATCCTGCTTCCCTCACCAGCATTTAACAACGCTGTACACGCACAGTACTCCGTACACAACGTCCACATATTTCGTCCGACTTGATATAAGGAAAATCGACTTCTTCGATCAGCTTTTGAAACTAAATAATACTTCAAGGCGGAATAGTCAACCTTGCCATAGCCAATGCATACTGTCAAAATGTTAGTGGAAATCAGACGTATGACCAAAGAAGATATCCCTGGCGCAATCGAATGTGTCCAGACAGGCTTTGCTGATGACCCCTATTTTAACTGGGTATTTGATGTATCAAAGGTACGTACTGTCTGCGCACTTGCGAGAGATGTGGGTGTGGTTGTGGAAATATCCAAGTAGCTATACATGCATATAACCGCCAGGCCATATCCTCTCCTCTTTATAAACTCCAAGTATTTAGAAAGAAAGAGCCCGATATTCGAAGACCTATATGCAAGAGAAAAAGAATATCTCAAGACGAAATGATCAGGCTGACCATAGTACATTGTTTCGCGGACCGGAGAGGGGAGTCAGCGAGAGGGCGAGTTTTGGCTGTTCTCTCTCCTCTTCATCCGCGAGAGCTCCTGAGTGGCTCTTCGACAAATCTCTCCTGCAGTTTTCAAAAGACAGAAATGATGTTTCTCTAACAAATCGATGCCTATGGGGGATCAAAAATGGTCTTTTCTACGTAGCGAGAGAAGTCCCGTCGGCCAGTGACATGCCTGATGACCAAAAGGGACTTCAAGAGCCTCATGAACGAACGAGCCTTTTACGAGACAAATCGTCCTCAGCATCCCCTGCCCGCGTCGTCGGCGTTGCCATGTGGCTATTACCCCAGCCGCGATCGAAACCAGACAGCTGGTTTACATACTTTCAAACATGGCTCCTGAGCTTCCGTCAACTCCTGACCAACATCCGCTTTATGGGTCGCGGAGGCCTGCGTGTACAACGATACAGGATTTGGAAAGAGGCACAGGCAAATGTCCAGGATGAACTCTGGACAGATGAGAGAGGGTATTACTTTTGTAATGTGGTTGCCGTTCGACCAGAAGTGCATGGTAAGGGTATCGGAAGACAACTCGTCAACATCGTGACCCAGCAGGCAGACGAAGAGGGAATAAATTGCTACCTGGAGAGTTCAAAACAGGTCCCAAATATCCAGATCTACGAAAGATTCGGCTTTAAGCTGATCAGGGACATGGTTTGTGATGATAACGGGGAGACTTGCAAGGTGAGTACCTTTTCCATTGATCAATCGATACTTCATCGATTATCGGTGAAATGCTGACCGGTCATTGTCCAGTTGTATTGCATGATCCGAGAGCCGAAATCCCAGAGCTAAATAGACGCGTTTAAACTAGTGAGATTGGGAGATTCTAGGAGAAACCGAGGAGTGCTGAGTAGCCATTCCCCCCCTTCCCCTTTGTTTTCGTTTTGATATCACATCATACTTTGCTTGTCGCGAAACAAATTGCCAATGGCGCCTTTTTCCTTGTTTTCTCTTACAGAGCGTTCAAGAGAGCGAACCAGGTCGAGATGTTGGGTTGAAGCCAGTTATCGACAAAGATATACGCAGTAGTAGATCAGCGAAATAATGCAAGCAACGGGCGGAACTGCCTACCTACTATGACAAAATGCTCCGTATGTGCATCTGTTACCCCCTTGTATATAATTTTCTGTACACGCCTGAATATCATCCCAAACAGGACTTGAACACTTTATCAAATCTATCGACCGGCATATATCTGCCCATCGGCCGCCCAACATCATCTGAGATCGTTGTACCGATCCTTGCTTACGTTCGCCTATCAGCGTGGCCGCGAAAGCCACGAATCCCTGACGAACATGAAACGTGGCCTCGGGTGCAAATGCACCGCCGTTTCAGGGGCGACATCAATATATTACGGACATTATCTCGGCAGGGAAGCCCCAGATAGACCAGCTCTCGCCTTGGTTTTTTTACCCTTGATCGAATGGGACAATCCCTCGGGGGCTCCAAACTTTGGGGGAAACATCGCCGACTCGTTCCCAGCACCGGAAACGGGCCTCGATGCCGCGAGAATCGCCCGTAATTCATGCATGACTGTTTGCCACGAGCAGCTTCCCAAGAAGCTGTGGGGGCGGGCAGCCAGAAATGATAAGCAGTATTTGAGGTCATAGAATCTTCCCTGGCGTCATGCTAGGTTTTAGCGGTGCGGAAGACCGACTCCTGCGCTTGATCCTCCTGGAGATGCCCGTCCATGTGGACGGAAGATATACATCACTACATCTATAAATATTTTTTATGGATATCTGGCGGTCCTGGACATTTACCGCTTCTCCCATCCTCCTGGCAGACCCTCATTTTCTCTTACACCCGTTGACAAAGGTTGCCTAGCAGCGTGCTCGACCCTTATTTTTAATGCTTTCTTCCAATAGGGTGCTCATGGCTACAGGCGGCAATCCACCATGCTGATACAAGGGGATCCGAAAATCTGTTTCGAGAAAATAGACCGCTTTTGCTTTTTCCTCAATTCCATTTTCCTTACCTGGTGTTCTTTTCGACTATCAACCACCTTCGACGATGTCATGGTTGTCCTCTTCGTTCTTTCTTTTGCATCCTATTTGCTGCCTTCCTCCCCTTCCCGCCCCCTGCGGTCCTGGGGCATGGATCCCCAAAGAGAATTTTCTGCCTCCTGTGGTGTGGATGGTGTCCCAGTTGTTGGTTAAGCTTGACCTTCCCGGAAGTTGAGATGCATGACAGCAGGATGCTTGTCATGAGCCTATATATGTGTGTTTACACATATATCCAACCTATATACCCCCCCCGCACCAGGAGTCCCTTACTTAGGTATTCACATCGGCTGCTATACGTCGTATATACCATCATCTCGATCATGTATACTCCATAAACGGCATGCTGCGCCTTTTGAGATCTTCCAACAACGCTTTTCACCCCACCGATCTCTCGCAAGCATTAAATTCATCCCTAATCCTCACTCGTCGGGACGATTGCCGAATCTTCCTCGCTTGCACCCTCCCTTTCGGAGTGTAGTTCGATTATATACCTTACTATGTTTCCCGATATATCCTGAGACCGTTCTTCTCTCCTGAGTTTGTCTGGTAAGAGGTGTGAAGATCTATATCTTGCCTGAGTTATTATCAGCTTTTGATACCCCTCCTTCTCATTACCCTCTATCTCATTCGTGAGGCCTATCGTTATTACTCCGACGTTTCTGGTACCAAGTGTAAGGGAGCTTGGACGACCGGGCCATTGTTTCAGACTGCGCCAGAGAAAAGACAGCCCCCCTTTCGATTGAAATTATACACACATGCCTCAAAAACCAGAGGAGTAAGGTCGACGCGCGGCATCGAATATATCTCCTTTTAATTGATCCCTTGTGCTGGGTTACGAATTCGAGGAACAGTAATCGAATAACGGAAACAACATTTATCTCAACCCAAGGATACCAATTACAGAGACAAAGGTGCTGTGTTGCCGGGAATAAATCATCGAAACAGAGCTAAGCTTCTAGTCCAGACTCGAGTAAAGGCTGGAGTGCATTCTTTGAGATTCTTATCTCCCTTTTGGTTTCTAGAAGTATAACAACGGAGGACAAGATACCATATAGATATGCATATCGAACATATACGTTCGGTCCCAACCCGCATTCCCCCAGTTATGCCACATATTACATTGGAGAAGATGGCCCTCGAACGAGTTGACGAAGAACCGGGTGACTCTATTGCTCCCTTTGAATCTAGTCAGGACGATGATTCATCTGGTGGTCAGCCGCCACCTCGCGTTGCAATCTTAATCACAACCGTAATAGGTATGACTCATTTTATAAACGATAAACGAACAGTACAAGCAGAGCTAACGAGTCTATGAAGCTGTTATCGTTGTTGGAATATCACTATTCTGGTTTGTTAGATGGCGAAGCAGAAGATCCCGATACCGTTCAACATTTACACGACGTCAAGCTTCAACAAGGACTGGGAAATCAGAAATAATCCAGGCAGGAAAAGGATTAAAATCAACTTCCAACGTAAAGGGTGGCTTAGAATGGAATCCAGAATCCACCTTTGCAAAACCATCTCTACCAAAACCATACGTTGGAAAGCCATACACTCAGCCCCAAGGAATGCTGTCATCGTCAAGTATACGGAAATTCTGGCATAATTCTATAGGTGGAAGTCGACCTCCGAAGCTCCATATTAGGGGAAACCCTTCTACGGGCACGGATAATGAACTAGAAGGGCTGTCTACACATCACCGAGATGGGAGCGGGGGCAGCCCTCTGCTCCGTGAAACCATAACAGAAATCGACAAGCCTCCCAAGATCTTCCCGAGGGTGACGAGTACACACTCATCATCTATACTCCATCTAGACCGGCCCTCCGTGGGAGACAGGCCGGTGTCAGCATCTTCCACCTTGAACCGGAATTCCCGTAATACACCTACCACACAACCAGAGTCCATGGTATCAAAATACCCATGGTCCGTGGCAACACAAGTTACCCCTATCGAACCATCATACAATTCCATGACCTTCTTCAACCACCGCGAGTCTTACGGTGACAGCGTTCGAGATATCGAAGCAGGTACGGCGGCTACTGCAGGCCGCCCTCGCTCGCACCTTAACAATAGCTAGATAAAATCTATCGATTTGTCTACTTCCCTTTATCATATCAATGCTGCCGTGGGCATTATTTCCACCTAAGCAGCCTTCTGACACGGGACAAACCATTCCAGCTAACTGTGCTCACTTGTTCATATACCATTTACTTCTTTTGCGGTTCCATATCCCCCATTCGTTGTCTATATTTACATACCCAATTAGATCTTGCATAGCCGTGTAGATCTTCAGTATTTCGTGTACAAATTGTTTTTTTATTTTGTTCAGGTGGGATATGGCGAAACAGCTCTTCACTTGGGATTTCGGAGGTATTCTGGTGGCATCTCAAGGGGAGTTCTACGGGTCTGCAAAGGCGCCATCAACAATCTACATGCACTCTTTTCTTTTGTTCATTCTGTAACTCCTTGAGACAACATATATTCCTTTCGGTTCCCGAAAAAGCCCCCTGTAGGAATAAGGTAGTTTGAAGTACGTGACATGTCCATGAGAATAAGCGATATTAGAACGTCGTGATATAGATATTTCAGATATATATCCTTCCACCTGCACTGCCACCCACACTTAAAGCCCAAACACCACCGAAACGATAAGGAAACACGAAGATAAGGAAACATAGTTTTTTATGGATATATAGCGATTTAACCGTCAAGGGACAAGTGAATGATATCATACAAGTAAAAAAGAGAGTTAGTCCCTACGGCTACTATTATTAGCAAAACGCACTTGCCCTCGGCTATACTTTTTGTGGTGGATTCACGGATAACACGCTTGATGTGGGTAAGAGATGCGGTTTCAGGTTTGGGTCATGGCAATGAACAAAGTAGATCTATGATGGTGGAAGAATGGAAGGGCGGCATTTATTCTCTGGAGACGTCACGGCCAAAGAGTTTGGCTTTGAGCCAGTCGACGACGACAAGGACGCGGTTTCGTGCTATAGATTGAAAATGTTAGATCAAATTTCCCTCCTCTGATGTGCAACCTATGTAGACGGTAAGGAAAGACATGAATGCATAAACTTACTGCTAAAACACATGCTTAGGTAGGCACTTCGCCAGAAGAGATACGTCAAGGTACCACCACTGGCAATGTTTCCGCTCAACCAGCTGATGTCCGCTACAGCACGCTCCTTGCCGATATAGGCCAGACTTCCCTGGTGAGAATACTGGAATGGCCCAACCTGCTTCATTCGTCTCATTTGCTGTTGGAGGGCTCTGATCTCGTCTAATATTTTGTTACGGTCTGAGTCGTCCTTGGCCTCTGATTGAGCGACAGACAGATGGCTGAGCTCCTTTTCTATCTGATCTGTCTTAGCCATGGTATTGAATAGTCTAGCCAAGAAAGCTCCTTCCTGGCTGGCTACTTGGGCGGTTGGGGCATAGTTGGTGATTGCGCAGTCACCCACTGCCCAGATGTTTTCGGTGCCGTTCACAACGAGGTACTCGTTGACTGCCAGACCGCGTCGAGACTTTTTCTGAGCTGGTATTTGGTTCATGAGGTCACGAACTACATCCCGGACAGCATTACCAGTGGCCCAGACCAGCAGGCCATAGGGAATTCTTTCAATCTCCTTGGAGCCGTCTGGTTTAGTGACCTGGGCCTCGATGTATTTGTCGGTAACGTTCTTAACCATGGTACCGGTTCGGATTTTGATAGCCTCTTCCTTGAAAGTGGACTCGGTGTAATCAATCAGCTGTTTTGAAAACGTAGGGAGAACCTAAGAAAGCGTCAGTGCTGGCTTCGAGAGTATCAAGTAAGGGTTACTAACATTTGGAAGAGCCTCAACAAGGGTGACTTGAAAGTTGTCCTTGATATCCGGAATCCATTTCTTTAGATCCTCGTTAAAGAAATCTTGCAGTTCGCCAGCAAACTCTACTCCGGTTGGACCACCACCCACGACGACCATGTGGAGGAGTCGCTTGATCTCGTCCTGAGTCTGATCTTTGAATATGGCAGTTTCAACACAGTCCATGATGCGGGTTCTAATCTTCTGGGCATCACCAACTTCTTTCAAGAAGCAGGAATGTTCCTGGACACCGGGAATACCTATAGTTCAGCAACTGTTAGCTCGACGACTCTCAGATCACATCAGCCTGTATGATAGTTTGGCATACCAAAAGTGGCATTCTGAGCTCCAACTCCTACAACCAGCAGGTCGAATGGAACCTGCGTACTAGAGGTATCGCCCTTGATCTCCGACTCGTCACTGATATGTACAACGCGGTTCTCGTAGTCAATCTTGGTCGCCTTAGCTTCGTAGTATTTGACGGTAGCTTTCTTATGGCGGAGGATGTTCCTGACAGGCTCCATAATTGAACGGTGCTCTATCAATCCGGTGGTACATGACGGCAAAAGGGGAGTAAACAAGAAGAAGTTCCGCGGCGAGATGACAACGACGTTGTAGTTTTCAGTGTCCAGCTTCTTCAGAAGAGATACAGAGCCCCATCCGGTTCCTATCCAGAGCAATTGAGTCAGACCGTAAAGATTTTGATGGTATCAAGCTATCTCGAGAGAGAGAGAGAGAGAAAGAGAGAGAGAGAGGCGTCTGTCTACATACCTAGAATAACGAGTGTCTTCTTGTCTGGATCTGGTGAAACCTGCTCTGCTGGATTCCTGTGTCGGTATACATTGTAGGCCGTCCATCCAGTGGTCCCCAAGACAGAGAGCAGTATCAACCGGTACGTCCATCTGAAGAATCTAAACCTCTTGCGCTTGGGTGCCGGAGGAGGAGGAGGAGGAAGAGGAGGCGGCGGCGGCGGCGGTGGAGGTGCTGCTGCTGCTGCAGCTGGAGACACGACGGCGTCCGCATAGCTTCTTCGAGAGCCACGGCCAACAACCAGCTTGCTAGATTGTGCAGCCCTGTTCAGTTGCGGCACACCACGGTGCAATTGCAGTCTCGTCGCCGGCGTGAGCGTGCATAGCGAGCGGCGCAAAGCTGGAGACGATGGGACATGCCGGCCTGCTCGGAGCAGCGGCGCAGGAGCTCTTGCAGCCATAACTAACTTGCTTTCTAGTGTCGATGGAGCCGCCGCTGCGTCAACAGAGGAGCAGCAATGCAGTTACTGCGAGATGCCAGGACGGAGCAGAGCAAGCATCGAGCAAAGATGAGTCAAGGAGGACCAGAGTAAAAAAAAAGGCTCAAAGCAGCTTTTTCGGATGTTTTTTTTTTTTTTTTTTTTTGTCTCAATCACGTTTTTGCTCTAATGTTGCTTTTCTAGCCGGTTTCGGTGGAGAGAGAACAGCAAGATAAGAGAGACGGCGGCCTTTAAGTTAGTCAGCTCAGCCACAGGACGGCTGCTCTCTATCAGCTTTGACGAGATATTAATATTAAGGCCCTTTCTTTAACAGCAGCAGTGAGCGAGGACAGAGCGATGTCACAGAGACCAGCCGGAGGGCGGAAGGGAGGCAGTCGAGCCGGCGGCGGAGCGGGAACCTCGGCTTCGGCACGATAAACTGGTTAAGGAGCTGCTGCAGGGACGGATTTCTCAACGACTTACGGGGCAGTCTTCAAGCTGTTCGAGAGACGAAAGAAGGGCCATTGACTGTGCTGGCAGGCGATACGGCCGTCGCTCGTCGCCATGGGGGGGGCCTCTTTACTGCTCGAGAGAGGGTGTCAGACTGGACCATTACGCAGCCAGAGCACCCTATGTTGACCGGTTGACCGGTTGAGCGGGCTCGGTCCGAAGCCTTAGCAAGCTCATTCTGACCCAGGCCGCGAGAAGAAAAGGACAGAGGACGATGGAAGAAGGAAGACAACGTCAATCCTTGCTGGAGAAGCCAGATGGGAGCCAGATATGTCAAGGAGACGCTTACGCTCCGATGTACAGCCGTCAGTCCGTACACATAGGGCCCCAGTCTGCTCTGATGTCATTTCTGCAGCCGCTGTTCACTTCAGCCTGCCCAAAGAGTCCCCCGAAGATGACGGTGAAGCCGTCTTGCCTTGCTCGCAGAAGTGCGATGAGGTCACAGCCTGGTGTACGGATCTCTACAGGCAGGCCGTTATTACTACTCCGGCCTATATCGGTTGGTAGGCAGCTCGGCTGATAGCCCTGTATATCATGCTCCTCCTCACCAGCATGTCTGGCATGACAGCAGAGAAATTTAACAGTTATGCCTGCTTGGTTCTACCTCTCTTTGATCTAACCTCTAACCACAAAGAAAAAGAAAAAAGCACCGTTTACCAATGACCTACATCTAACCGGCCTCCAGGCAAGGCATCCAACAGTCGAGTTGGATAGCTGGCTTACACGACAGCAGCCATGGCAGGCGGGAACAGTAGTTGATCCAGCAGCCAGCATTCAAGCAGTCCGATTCTGCCAGGGAACGTACGTCAGGCTTTGCCTTGATTTTTTTTTTTTTTTTTTTTGTCTGTTAGACCGTTCGTGATACCCCAGCGCCCCAACTTCCAGTCCCATCAAAGATCTCATGTGCCACAACGCCGTTCGGTCTTACATCACTCTGCTTCCTGAGTCCATTTCCCTCCCTCTTGCTTTTTTTTTTCCCAGGTCGGAATGGTCGTTACTTCATGCATATGTGAACACATCTCCTGGTTTGTCCGGAGAAGAATTTACATATCATTAATGAAAGTGGCGAGATTGCGGGAAGCAAGCAAGCGGATATGGATGAATGAGAGAAGGAAAATGTATGGCACAGGAGTACTCCGCTCCATCAGATCAGTTGGCTTTCATATTATCTGTTTGTCTTAGGACAAGACAGATGTTTGGAGCCGATGTCCGACCCTCTCGGGATGCTCCACGTTTCCTTGTCATCTTCAACTCCTCTATATCTTGTAAATATCACGGTTGATATTGTAATATTAGTAGTGCCGGTGCGACCAAATAACCAGGTAATTAGTTATTGATTAGTTGCGGGTTAACGGATTTGACACGGCTGATCGCTATTCAAATGTGGCCTTTAAAATGCAGAAGGGACCAAAAACCATGGGTTGAGCAAGTGATATTCATCACTACTAGGGGTAATAATTCACGGTTCCGTCGCGCCGTGCCTGCAATTATATGCATTACGAGCAACGCCTTTCGGTCTCATTGACTGCCTTTTATTTTTATTTTTCTATTCATTTATTTTATTTTATTTTAATTTTTTTTTTTTTTTAAATCCCTCATGCGCTATAAAAGGTCAAAGGATGGGTAAAAAGCGGTTATTCGCAGTTGTGTTTTGTGTACGAAGAGCTTCAGTATTATTGTGGCTATGGGAGAACAGCCCAAATAACACGTCCCGGATATAGATCAGGCCAGGCTGATCTATCGTTGTAATCTGGATATGTATGGCCCCAAAGACTGGTTGGCCTGTACTCCGTATAAATAGTAAACAGTGATGGCTCGGTCCCGGATGAAAGAAACGTCGATCTGGCAGCAGCGGCAGGAATATCCAAGCAACCTTGGCTGAGCGCAGTTAGATTGGCAGTCGCAATTAGCTGGTATGAGCTCCAGATTCCGGAACCCTTCCACTAGAAGATGATGTCCCGTTTTTGTTTACCATATTTGCTTTCGCCTTGCATCCTGCCCCCCTCCCCAGCGGGTTTGTCTTATTATCCACACTACCGAGCAGGGTATATTTATCGGTAAATGACAAAATGTGAATGGTGACCAGCGGTTGGAGCGGGATTACAACATTGGAATGCCAGTGCCAATCCACATGGGGGTAGGAGGGGGGTGATTGAGTGTCTTCTCGGTACGTAAGACGTTCTGAGGCAGTAAGCCGTTGAAGAATCTTACAGCCTAGTTCGGAGCTGATGCTCGTTGCTCTGCTTTCACCTTTTGGATGGAAAGAAGCGGTCCAGAAAACCCCCAGCTTTTTCTGATGATTCGCTATGGCATTCTGGCCCTGTTTGAGCTGTGTTGTGTTGCATATACAAATCGAGAAATGGACGGGACGGAAGTTTTCGGTATCTCATCCGGTCAGCTATTCTTGATATGCAGTTTGCAGATCCAAAGCTGAGTTGATTAGCATGTCTTGGTCAAGCCTATATCCGTGGTGGTGAACTCAGTAAATGTTATCGACGTACTCGGCAAAGGCGCCCACTATGGTACATCCATGCCCAATTATAGATGCGTCTAGGATCCGTGGCAAAGAACAGGCGTTGAGACCAGGATTGATCGAAAATTTTTCAAAAATCAAGAGACCACTGTTCGAGATAAATTGGTCCTGGTCGTGCTTGTGGCGCTTGATCTGAGAAGTTCTTTCATACCTTCACGGCCTTTCTTTCTGCTTAACAAGTTAGCAATGCAATCTGCGCCACCTCAACATGACGGATGATCCAAGGGGCGTAACATATATACTTTTTTCTGGTGATTGTTCTCATCACCACTCTGCGGGTTTCGGCGGGACAAGCTGGATGGATCCCCTGTCTTCAAGCTGACTCCAGGCTCAAAACAAAGTCCATCTGTACTTAACACCTGACATATTGAGTATATCAAGTGTATTGACTAACCCTTGCGTGTGACGTAATTCGAGCTATTGTTTGAAGACCCCAAGATGGCGGACTTAGGCCCGAGCACTGCTTTCCACCGGCGAAGCCCACAGCGTGGTGATAATGCGTGTGCGACATGTTGACAGCCATTTATCTAGACAGCTGGGTAACTCTATAAGTCAAGAGTTAGCTCGAATATTCCTGGTCAAGACCGGAGAATGTTGTTTGAGTGCTTGCTCACCCAGCGGGCATCTCACTGTGATTGGCGAGCATCCAAGGTATTTTCATGTAAGTATATATAACGCTAAGTCAGCAGACGAAGCATCACGAACGAATCCCCCCTGATCCCAGTCTTCCATGCCTCAAGCGGCCATAATGTACCCATCATTCATGGGCCAGGATGCAGTGGGAGAAATGTGAGTTCAGAAACTTTTACGCTGCTCCCCTCTCCGCTGTCGGTGTTTCTCATGCACGACAGGCCGAAAAACCCGCTGCTGTCTCTATGCACTCATCAGCTCTCGCCCTTCTTTCCTTTTTTCCTTGCCTACGGAGTACGCTTTGAATCTCCGTCAAGCCTTCCAGTCGACGTCCTTTTCGCCCTCCTCGACCCGACCGAGCAGATGGATTGGAACAATATAAAACACGTGATACATCCATTTGCCGAGTCTTGCGACCCCTGAGCGAGACTTTGATGGCGAGTTTCTGGTTTCTGCGTGCGATCCATGGATAGGCGAGAGTCAAGAGGGCTAAGTGCTGATGGCAAGGCAAGGCAGGCCAAGTGGCTAGATTTGGTACTCCGTACCTCGCCAGCAGAGGACGGCAAACAGAATTATGCAGGCCCCCCTCCAAGGCTGAGTTGCTTCTCAGGCCTCAATTATTATATCATTATTGCAGGTTATTGGAGAACCAACCAGGAAGACGATGGGCCCCGGCCAGCCTTGGAAGCACCCCAAGCTCTGGGCTTGATATGGGCTGCTAATATGGGTTGCTGTTTGTCCACTCTTGCCTGCAGAGTATGACTGCATCCTTTGTTAGGCTTTGAAGTACTCCGTTCAGTAACCATCCGGCGATGATGGCTGATAATTGTTACTTGCATTTAATCACTGTTCTTCCCGGATACCACGGAAGCCATCTCGGTACCTTGCAAGGCGAGTGATGACGAAAAGAGTTTCCGCGGGATTCTGCCTGAAGGGCTGGCCCAGAGAACGAAGCACCCAGTAGCTTTTACACGGAGTATCGGGAACGGGAAAGTAGAGGGCAAAAGGTGATGCGAGACGGCACCAGCACCAGCCCAAGACCGTTGCGTTCCTTGCATAATTAGCACTCCTTGCTATTGATATGTTAAAGCCCGGCTTTCCTATAGTGTATATGTATACAGATCTTACTATCAGTAGTTATCTTTCAATCGAGCAGATGGAGTAGAAAGCTCGAATTCTCCAGAGATAACTCCACGCAACCACATACGAATCACACAGATACCAAACACGTGAAAAGGCGCAACATACCTTCAGCTTCCCAAAACCTTCATACAGAAGCATAAATTGCAGTCAGCAGCAGGTGAGGGTCGAGATCAAGGATGGGCCCTCTCAAGAGGCCTCATGCATGCGGATTGCAAGAGGCGGCGGGGGTTCTAACTTGCCTGGCCACTTGACCCATGATCCAGTAGTTGGACGAGAAAGGAGCGCCTCTGTACGGACTACACACGCCTTACAAGTGCGCTGCAGGACGGCCAGGAGCAAGTCATACAAATCAAACCACGTCTGCAAAAGCCTTTCGAGGCGGGATGAGCACGCACATCAAATACCATCATTCTTTACCATATGATTCCAACTTGGTTCTTCTCACCCGTGTGATCCCGTCTTTCCCCTGCAGAGGTAAAAGAAATTTCAGGTTGTAACTAGCTAACTAGTTATTTCAGGGTGGCGTCCAACAATCGTAGATGGATGTTGTTAAGTCAGGGCCCATATAAAAAGCTGTCTAGTTATGCGCGTATCAAGCATTGCCGTTTATTAAGCAGCATTATTCTTGTGATATGGGACAAGGTCTGAGGGTGATATGTTGAACAATATCTTTGACCACTTAAGCTCTCATTTTTGCGCCTTTCGAGCCGCTTGTTCAGTGTTACGATTGGTTCCCAGGATCAAAAAAAAAAAAAAAAACGCACAAGCCAAAAAACACTGGATGCATCTCATTAACCCAGCTACCTGTCGTTCCGCATTTCCTCTTCCAGCGGGACTATCATAGCGCAAGCTTGGATGGGACGGAGTGCATGTCGTTGCGGATAGCGATTTCTTTTATGGTGTTAGTGGTTTCTTTTTTGGTTTTCAAAGAGACTCGAGAAAAATCCTCCGTCAATATCTCCGAGGTAAAAATATTGCTCGTCGAGCTCAGTACCAAAAGACCGTGTCCGAGTTTTTTTTGCAAGATTCTGGGTCCGGTTAGTTATCTAGCACGAGAAAATTTTTGCGTGCATTCACGCTCTGCCTCAGAAGGGTCAACCAGAGTATTGTATTTGAATGGCCCATTCTCCGTTTTACAATGGGCAGTGCTTCATCGATCGATATCTATCCGGAGATGCTTAGAGTAGGGGGCGGTGTGACTTCGTCCTCTCTTGGGACATTGATCCCCGAGCAAGGATGCCATCGTGCCGTGATGCCCACAGATACTTCCAAAGTCAAGTGCAATGTAGTATCATTCTCTTGATTTGTTTTAGCCCACCTAACTTGGCCCGAGGATCGCCGAACACCGTTGTGTTGAAAGGGAGACTCGGTGTTCGAAAGTCTTCCTGTTGTTGTCGATCAAAAAGGAGGGTGAAATCAGCCTGTATTTGCAAGGTCCCTCCTCCATTTCCACTGCCCAAGTAAGTATTTGTCAAGTCAGCCAAAAATCACAGGGTGAAATGGGTGAGGCGGACATCGCTTTTCTGCTGGAGAACCCGCTGTGGGCTTGGCTGCAGCTATCAGCAGAGGTTGAGCTTCTTGTCCCACCATTCGCTCGCAGTTATCAGTTGGGAAGCTGGTAGATATTTTTGTGGCCCATCTCCGCCTCGCCTGTTGAGATCTCAGATCTCGAAGGAAAGTCCAACCAATAGACAGTCAGGCTGGGGCGGACTCTGTCCATGGGCACCAACCGTTAGTGTTAGTCACCATACAGCAGGCGTATTCAGACCCATAATATGAGTACTGATATGGCCATACTTAGTTGAGGGATGCAACGAAAGTTACGGACCCCCCGTACATAACTAGTTAGTTTGGTAGTGGACTGGCGTAATCGTTTGGCTTTTTCTTTGGCTTTCCCTGTCCTTCCGAACGATGTTCCAAGTTGACGCAGAGTCGGAGATTCCGTCCAAATGCAGTACCTTCCTTGCCTTTTTAATCCCGAGCATCCAGTATAGTCAACATGATGGACCCAGCGTATTGATTTGTTCTCATCGCTCCGTTGTTTCCAATGGATTTTACATCCCCCCTGAGAGTTATCCCAAAGCGCCGGTTAGGGGGGATTGCTGGCCCAAAAAAAAAAAAAAAAAAAAAAAAAAAAAAAAAAAAAAAAAAGAAAAAAGAAAAGGAGATCCTAGACCATGATGATAAGCAGCTGCCAGTGGCGGAGAACAAATAATAATGAATATGGAACAACTGACAATCAAGGAGGTCAAGAATAATGAGCCAGATTCCTGGTGCTGTGAAGTAAGTATCTGGTTCAGCAAACGCAACTGGCCAGGAGGCGGTGGAGCTTTTTCTTGTGGTTTCTGTGGTCACCGTTGGCGATTGGATCCTTCGCCTTTTCCAGTCCCCTTCCCCGAGGTCTGACTCCTGGTGCTTGCGTCCTCAGGGAGGGTCGACCTAGGCTGAGTTTTGGTAAGACGCCGTCGAGAGGTCTAAGCAAAGTATCGTTTCGTTCGTTACGTTGTGTTTATGGGCGAATGACGCACTGGCGAGGCTTGAGATCGCGGCAAAAGATGGGATTTACCACAGACACACGATGCTGACCAAATAAATTCGATCACTTTTGGTCTTGGGCCAGACGCTTCATTTCTTCACTTTCTCGTTGTTTCTTTTTCATCTCGTCCTCTCTTTCTTTTTTACACCTGCTGTTTTTGTGCTTGCTGGCTCATACGTCGAAGCTGGTTGCGGCATGAATGGTGGCACAGTAGCAGCAAGCGGATACGCACTCATTACGCATATGGATGATGAACGACTTTGGAACATGTACTCTGTATGAGAGCCAGCCAGGATAACCAGTTTTAGTGTCGTTGCTCGGTGTCTTATCGATGCTCCATGCTAGGCATTTTGGCCAAAAATTTACATAACCTTGAGACTGCTGGTTGCTTCTGTTGGCTTGTTTGTTCACTTCGTGTAAACTCCGTATATACACACAATCTTCGGACTATGAGCATGGGCGGTCCACCTAGCAAGTAAATCCTGCCACTATGACAAGGATAAAGTCCAACACTCCAGCGGCATGACCATTAAGGCTCGGGGTGAATGACTGGCCTGAAGACTCTGGTTGTGAGCAGGGACGAGAGAAAGCTGATCACTCCGCCGCCATCCTCAAACATGGGACGAGAAGCACCCTATTGGAGGCACAAATGACTTTCCGCTGTTCCTGTCTATATGTATACACTGGTTTTGACGGCTGTCGCAAGAGGTTTCATGTTTTCTTTTACTCCGTACGAGAAATCGGTCATTTGGAGGCTGGTTAGTTAACGAATATTAATATGGGGGTAACAGGCGATGGGCGACAGCGGCCAACTAGCGCTCAAAGACTGGAAGCGGTTTTGTTACAGCCTCCTTTTTTGCGCACTTCGCATCCCCCCCAAAGCCGAAGAAAGACCATGCAGGAGACTCAGCCAGCTCCAGCCTCCAGGATCATAGGCGAGCGACAGCGAACGGAGGTCTTAGGTTTGCTGTCTTACCTCAGGGTCTGCCTTCGCGCTCCTGTTCTTCGTCACATTTCGTACAGCATACGTACCCAAGCGAAAAGAGGCAAACATGACGCCGTGGGGGGGCGGACTAAAATGGTCCTGTAAAGAAAAAAAAAAAAAAAAAAAAAAAAAAAGTGATATATGCTTGCAGATTAGAGCAGGCCTGGATAAAACCGCTGTGCCGGGAAGAGCAATGTGTTTTATTTTCTCTTGCTTCTTCCTGTGCCGTCCCGTTGACGTGGTTTGCCCTTGGGTGCTCGAAAGGGAAAGGGCCACATGTGTTCTGCTGAGATTATAATTAGTACTCCTTAGCCTTCTCACCCTTTATCCTCAATAATCAATATCGTCCCAAAGATGGTCAAAAATTCTCAGCCGGATGGGGGAGGGGTACGCCGGCAGGTGTATCTCATTAATTACGCCAACTGAGCGGACAGGGCCCTTGCCTTGTCGCCTGAGATTGATTCGTATCGCCAGCGTAAAAGGGAGGTCACGTCATACACATATGCTGCAGAAGAAGGACTACCGTTTACATCGAAGCATGTATACGGACGGAGTAGCGGATTCAGCTAAACACCCCAGCGATGGGGTTTCGCAGGGAGTTAAAAGGACATGCCGGCTGCGAAAGACGATGGTCGGTGGAGGAACGAGCAACGAACAGAAGCGCTGGGGTGCCAGGAGATCCTCACCTGCTTGTGTCGTGGTGGCTCGTACTCCGTAAAAGGCGCCCAGATCAGCCTTTCTTCTTTTCATGTCTTTGCCGTGTCACCACTTTTTAATTCGCTATCTTGCGTGTCGTTGTATCGTCTCATCCTGATCCATCCCCTTCATGCGAAGCAAAAGACGAGTATGGTGAAACACAAGACATCCACAAGTCAATCACTTCTCCCAGCATTACCATTCTCAACGTCGAGCTGTCGGTTCAGCATAGTGAGAGTGTCGTGGATGGGCAAGAGAAAGTGTGGGTAGAGGAGCCCGTTAGTTTGCTCTGGGTTAACTAGCCTCTCTGATATCAAAGCTGACCGTATACTATCGCTAGCCGGTCAGTGTACCGATATCAAAGAATGAGACAAGACCATTTGCCCCAAAACCGTAGTAAGGGGCGTTCTGTCCGTTCCGTTACTGTGGTCAAGCAAGTGATGGTAATAATAACATTGTCACGACCAGCCTACATACGAGTGATGCAACGAAGATGCAAGACGCCTTCCAGGCTTCATCCAGGTTGATGAACAGCAAGATCATGAGGGATCTCGGGAGTGTGATACGAGCTGGCTGGTCTCTTGAGATTCCGTTTAGGGCGGCCTCTGACGGACATGCCAAAGCCTTGAGCCTTGAGCCCTTGTCAACAAGTTGATGACTGCCTTAAGACGCAGATTTCGTAAGTATGCATCGTAAAAGTATGGGGAAAGGAAGAGACAGACATGCCTGGAAGCACAAAGGTAAAAGCATAAGCATACTCCATCCTATAGCGATGTATACTTACACAGCCTTTGCTTTTTGCCTTCTTGTCTCTTTCTATCGTTGGCTTTCATGCTTTTTAGTGTTTCTCAAGAACCAGCAAGCCCCTGGTTTTCCCTTGACTCCAGCATCTCAACAGTCGACGCCCAGTATCCAGAATGTGTCCCATCAACCAGGGCTTGCCTCCGCCTATCCATCTTCCTGTGTCTCTGCTGGAGTTGTAGAAGATGCCAGCAAGCAACAAAAAAGTAAAAATAACGATCAGCCGCCTGAGAGGTTTCTTTTTTGTTTCCGGGCCAAACTTCGCCCAAGGGCAAATAATAAAAAATAACTTTGCGTACTGGAGACTTGCATCTTATCCCCCATCGCCATTATTATTTTCTCATCCGGCTCCTGTGCATTTTTTTTTTTTACACTTTCTTTTTGTGCAAAATTAACTAACTGGATGGCTGATGGCAATCCGGTGGCCCAGAGTTAGTGCTTCCAAAGAACGAGGTCAGTGGATCATGGATGTGTGTGGATGGGATGGATGGATGGATGTGACCCTCGGACTGCGTCCAATCCATCCCCTTTCATTTGCGTCTCATTTGCGCGCCGCTTTGCTTGACCTGGGGGCTTTTTATGCCTCGGGCGGTGGTAGATGTATCGATGTTTGTTGCTTGTTCGGTGATGCTCGTCTATGACTTGCCCCTTTCTTTTTGACTCCTTTCTCGTGTCTGCTGCCGGACATGTTTTAGTAACTTCTCATCTCATATCCATGGGCTGGTCGTCCCGCTTGGCTGGCTATCTCCAATCCCCGCCACGGTTCGTCTCGTCTCCTTGAGATGGATTGATTGATTGAACCGTCCGTCCAGAACCTCGCTGTTCTTGCCGAGAGCTTCTTCTTGTGCCCGTTATCCTGTCCTGGGCGTCCTCCTGCTGTTGCTCCACTGAGGGCGGCTTCTATTCCTTTTGCCTTCGTCTTCGTCATGTCCTGCGATGCTTGCCCTTGAGGACATGGACTTATCTTTCTCTTTTCTTTCTTATTCTTCTCATTCTTCTTATTCTCTTTCCTTCATCTTCATGTCAGTGAAGCATTGTTGCTTCACTCTCCTAGTGCAACGGTCAGCAGCATGATCTAGTGATAATCACCGCAGTCACTCAGGGAATTCACCGTCATCCCCAATATTTCTCTATACCTACCTACCTATCTATACCTGTCGTCTCCTCTACATCACTCACTCATGCCTGCCGTCCTCGAAATACCGCCGAACCATTTCCTCCCGTGCCCATTCGGGGCCTCGTCCTTGCCATCGTCGACCTCCAAACCGCTGCTGTTAGATAGAGTCGAGCTCTCTAGGCTTCAGGGGGACCTGCCCAGACAACCATCGAGCTCACGAATAGCTTCAGATATGACGAGAGTGGGGGTTGCTGTTGCGTCGTCGTTGCCGCATCACTATGGAGGCTACTCGCATCCGAGGAGTGACGTTCAAATAGGCGTAGACGGGAGGAAAGACGTCACCGCCTTTAACTACAACAACACCAACAGCTGCAGCAATAACACCTGGAGGGAAGACAGCACCGCACAGCAGACCAGGCCAGCGCAGCGGCAACCGGTGCCACTGATGAGCCAGCATTCCAATATCAACCAGGAGACCTCGTCGAACTCTCCTGTCAAGTCCACGGCTTCCAGCGTATCCAGCCCGCAGCTTGGCTCTTCCACGAGTGGGAACGCGGGCAATCTGGCCGAATTTGCTGCTCAGGTACGCTAAACCGGTCTATACCCATGAGTACTATAGCACATGCTTATGTTGTGTGGTATCTCTATACCTGACGAATACTGACCTGAGTGAAATCTTGCAGGTGGCTTGTTTATTCTGGTTTGCAAAGGCCTCTAAATTGAAGCAGATCGAAGACAGCTCTTCTTCGTATACACCAACTTCACCTCTGGAGCTGGAATTTGTACCAAGCCCGGGTTTCAAGAAATGGGTTACTACGGTACTGACCACTACCCAAGTGAGCAAGAATGTTATTCTGTTAGCACTACTGTTCATCTACCGCCTCAAAAAATTCAACCCCGCAGTACGAGGGAAACGGGGAAGTGAGTTCAGGCTAATGACTATAGCCCTGATGATGGGGAATAAGTGTAAGCATTGCTGCATCGTTATATGTATTAGCTGAGATCGCTAACCTGTGCTTTAGTTCTTGATGATAATACCTACACCAACAAGACCTGGGCGGAGGTTTCTGGTATATCAGTCCAGGAGATACATGTGATGGAAGTTGAGTTCCTCAGCAATGTCCGATATAATTTGTTCGTCACCAAGGAAGAATGGAGCCAATGGCTGGCGAAGCTATCAGTATTCTCAAGCTATTTCGAAAAGGCTTCCAGGCTTTCACTGGATGTTTACTCTGCCAACCAATCTGCTCGTGCTTCACCAGTTCACAGCCCACTAACCCCTGCCATGGACAACTATCGAGCCTCACAGCAGACCGCAAGCCAGGTCTATCCTACTTCGTCACAGGCTGTTAACTCCTCCCAGGCTCGCCTGTCGTTGAGTATCCCTCAGTCAAATAATGCATCCCTCGGCTATGATGACCCTGCATCACATTCGGCAATACCTGTGGAACCATTGAGTGCCCACAGAAAACGCAGTTGGGATGACCAGGCCAACGATAATCCGGCCAAGAGACCAGCAACTGCGAATACGACTTGGGTTAGACCATCGACTCAAGCCCCGTCACAGCTCTATACAGCTTCTCAGTTACCCTCTACCGCGCCTCCTGTCCAGCCTCAGTTACCGACGAGTATCGTTTCTATGCCATCGAACATGGCACCGCAACTTACAAGGCCTCAATCCGGATATTCTATAGGCTCCACAAATCCACCAACCTCTTTAGCGCCGCTTACCGGCACCCAGCCTATTTCTACTGCTCCACGCCCCACGGTTTTCCCGGTCAACAGCACTCCAACTCGTTGGAGTCAGCCTCCTGTTTCACAGCCAACTCTAGCACCATTGCCAGTCACCAACCTGCAACAGAGTGCTGCCGGTGGTTTTCCTGACTCTTCAAGGCGTCCTGGCTCAACCTCATTCCCAGTAACAGCACCTTCAACCACCATTTCACCCGCCGTTCCTGCATATTCAGTTCGCACCCCAACTCACCTTTCGCCTTCTTCTATCCTTTTGGACCGCAACTCCCCCTACCGCCCAGTTCGTTCAGTCAATACTCTTTTATACCCTCCTCCGGCTGGC
This sequence comes from Trichophyton rubrum CBS 118892, assembly GCF_000151425.1. Taxonomy (NCBI): domain Eukaryota; kingdom Fungi; phylum Ascomycota; class Eurotiomycetes; order Onygenales; family Arthrodermataceae; genus Trichophyton; species Trichophyton rubrum. The sequence continues at coordinate 1,136,406 of NW_003456424.1, read as the reverse complement.
TCCCTTCTTCAACCGCGGCAGTTGTCGGTTGATTTAATGCGATACCAGCCACTAGGCAAAAGAAGCTCAGAACACCGAGTTGACCGAACTGGTGTTTTACCATATTCCCAGCCTAACATATGGGGAGAACAGTACTTCTCTCAAGTTCAACCAACCACACAAACAACACAATACCACCAAAGCTAATTCACTCTATCTGGATGTGCAGGCCATGCCTTTTGTGCTCCTTCTATCATTGGCCCTTCTTATCTTTCGATTTCCTTATTCTGCATGTTTTTGCTGCATGTTCTCTTTCCTATTTTTTGACATTTTTTATTCTGCATTGCACCGGTGTTCACAGTACTATTAGACAGGGGACCAGAGTGGCTAAAAGCCATCATACATTACATCTGGTATTACTTTTATGTTGTTTATTTGTTACACGATTATTCAGCATTGCGAATTTTGGGAGGTACATATCATTTAAGTTGATTTCTACAGCTGGCTGAGCCCTGGGTTATTTTTCTATATTTTTAACTTTATGCTATCACAGTGATATTTTCGACTTTCTATGAAGGCATTTTGGTTCAGGCATACTTTTTTCTTATATCTCCTCTTTTTGGTGGTGCCTCTTCCAAGGATACTAATTTTCATGAACATTTGCCACGTGTTTTGGGAGGCTATGGTGAATCACAGGGCTTTTTGATTATCCATTTACAGATACCAATTGATACGAATAAAACAGTACTACATTATACTCCATAATTCGGATGATCCAATATGAATACACGTAGTTGGCTCCATCTTCCATAGCTGAACTGCGGAGTGCCTTGAGAGCGACTTATGCGGCGAAATCCGGCAATTTCTTAACCTCTTCACCTAAAAAACGAAGTCTATCACAGTGAGAATATCTGATGACAGTGGGTGGTGCACAATAAACATATTCTGCTACTAAGCGCTTGCATATAGCAAGCCTTCTCATAATGATAGCTATAATTCCTGCCACTGCTAATGTTTAATGTTGACTAACCAGTCATCGAGCACCATACTGGCCCAAATTACAACACCTAGCTTACTGCAAGGTTGGTACGGGCACTTTGACCAAATATCAAGCAACTTTTAGCACCCCAGAAGGCCAGCATTTTAGACTGACCCGACAGACTGAATCCGATGGGGGACCGTCACTTAACGGATAGACACTGCAAAAAACCAAATCAAACCAAGCAAACGCACGACCTTGTGCTATTACCTCAGCCTCAAGTCCAGCGATAGGATGAACCTTGGTGAGATCAGAAGATAGCATTGGTCAGACATAAAGCTGAGGTATGGAGCGAAATGGGCAGCAAGCTGTGCGCAACGGAAACACGGATATGGTTACCAGCATCATTTCAAATTTTCCAATTGACGCTCGTCGTCTTCGTCTGCTATATACCCGAGAAGGCCCGTATTCTCTGTGTGAGAGAATAGCTTTCAATGGCCAAATATGGGAACGATGCATCTACCTGCTTGTGAAAAGTTGAACATAAACTCTGGGATTACCTGAGGCGTTGGGGTGCGGAAGTAACTCACCTTAACATACCAATGCGAAATTGGTTGGCAAAGGGGGATACTGCTCCCTCTCCGCAGTAATAAGGGCGTTTGGGGCCGGCAAATACCTTAGAACGAAACGAACCTCCTCTGGTATTGGACATGTCCTTGACAAAAAATACAAAAAAGAGGAGGAAAACATCCGCAAGTAATGATCGATCTGTGCACAGTGACTCGGCCATATCACCCGTAATGGCAGCTCAGGCCATTAACCCAGGTCCGTCAACCCCACGTTCATGTCGTATGTATAGATGACTACTTATATGACTAGGATGTCTGGGGAGGGATATACGGGATGATTTCACCGGAAATAACTAATAGATTGGTGCTCAGGCAGAAGTCACAGTCTGGCTTTCAAGTGAAAGCAAAAGTGGCTTGCTATATGGATTCTACGCATAGGAACTAAAGAAAACAGTGGCTCTGGCTCTCCTATGTCGAGAGTTAACAATGCCTTGCACCACCGTGCCTTTATAACTCTGGAATACTATTGACAGCAAGAAGATCACTCGTCGTTTGATACCCCTCGGCAGGGGTCATGACGCAGAATATGTTTGAAGACCGCTGTCCCACTAGTTACCCCACGAATGGTCGGAAATCTAGGGCAGTGAGCAAACCTGCTTGGATGATATAGAAAAGTGATGATACATGCCTACTAACATTCCAAGGGCGTCAAATCCTAGGTACCCCGGCCCCTTGAATGGAAATCATAACCAGTTCTCACCTCGCCATCGGAGGTATGCCCGGAATTGATACGTGTCCACGCAAAGATACAAGATCACTCGAATACAAATATTCAACGTACCTATATCGTATGTTATACTTAACCCAGAAGGCCCGACCACCCTCATTATGCCCGTTCGATTTCCTTCCTTGAGCGCGAGGATGTGGTACCTTGCTGAGCATCAGCCTCTTCTCGAGACCAGAGGCCCCCTTTCCTCCCCCGCGCCTCTTTCACTCCTGTACATACATCCAATGAGATAGCCAACCCCATTACTGAGATTTCCAATAAGACGACAGGTATAATATCTCTTGAGCTAAGTACAAGGGACGCTCCATGTTTCTGTGCATTCATTCAATTTGCTTATAGTACGTGATTTCCTCATCCTACTCGTGCTACTGATGTGCACAGGTGCCTTCGTCCGCATTCGTCCCCAATCCCGGCGGGGAACGCGGGAAGTCTTGGGTTAATTGAACAGACACTGTCAACTCCATGCCTGGGTACTATGCTGGCTGACCTACCACCCTCGGATGAAGAGGTTTGCTGCTACCACAACACCCGGCAAGGAAATGAGGAAGCCGACTCAATAATGACACGAAAACGGGACTATCCTTGGGAACACGGTGTTTTAATTAATAAAGACCCCCTGATGGTCCTGTACAAGTTTCCAGAGGCATTCAGACACCGCCACTCAGCGCAAAGCCAACTTTCAATCCAGCCTGCTCACAAGCATCAGTGTCTGCCCTCGCCAAATCCGGGCTTTACAGACCCCTATCTTGAGGGCTGGAGAAGATCTACCGCGCTGCCCCTGGCCGCGTCGTTAAATCTGGGCTGAATCAGGATCGAAGATGACAGGCATGAACTAACTAACTAGTTAGTTGCGATCTGACTCCAAGAAAAGAAAAGAGCCTGGGGTCCATCCCCGTTGAAATCCAGTTCCACCTTCATGGTTTCAGTACACCTTCCTACTGGGAGTTCTAGTTAACTAGCTGTCTGACTCTTCGAGAACCATGGAGACAACCTTAAACTGCTCCTCTGGTTTTGATTCTCGCTCTCACGAAATAACCAAGCCTCGGAGCTAAACTGCGGTCATCTCGTGCCTGTTTTTTTTTCCCTTTTCTCTTCGTCGTTTCTTTTTCGTCAGTTTAGTTAACTAATATGTTATATTTCTTTTGGCTGGTTACTCAAGATGTTCTTTACCGTCGCTAGCCAACCCATGGCGCCAGGCAAATACAGCAGCAAGGAAACGGTCTCACCATCAGGTCGTTTTGCGCTGAGGATAACTAACTAGCTATCCTCCTGGGCATTCGACGTTGCAATAAGCTGCCCTTCCTGGGTGACGGCTGAGTTCGACTCAGGAGGGCAGCGAACATGTGTCACCAGGCCCTGCAAAACACGTTGTCGAGACAGGGATGTTTTGCGTCCAAAGAGAACTATAATTTAGTTAGAGCCGTTGCAGATAATGTGAAGAACGATGGGTCTTATTTTGCAGCTCTTGGCGAGTCGCTTCTATTGGTATCAGCTCTGTCAGTCCAGAATATAGGGGATGGAGATGGAGTAGTGGCCCTCTGCTTTCGTATATTTTTAACTCAAAAGAATCAAGGCGTTATGTAGTGGCCAGTATCAGTTACGACTGAAGTAACTAACTAATTGGCCGGCTTTCATTTTGGTATGACCTAGGAGAAACAACTACTAAGGAGGTGGTTAGGGGGTGCAAACGGTCAACTAGCTACTGACCAGTACCTGAAAAAAATAAATAAATAAATAAATAAATAAATAAAAATAAATAAATAAAAAAAGAACAGCTGCATTAATCAACTGCATAATCCGGGTGCAATAAATACTATGAAACAGCCCAAAGCTGCCGGTGGTAGTGGTTACAGCAGCCCTCACCTAGTAGACCTTTAAATAATAGTGTTTTCTTTTCATCTCAAATTCATTTTGAGCCTCCTTTTCTTCCGTTCAACGGCCGCACTTTTATGCAGGAGAAAGGTCTCCTTATCTAATTAACTCAAAGACTGGTAATGGCTTTGTATATTATATGAAATGTACCTTTCAGCCATTGCATACTGGCACTGTGGCGCCAGAAGCCCTTTTCATGGGGTTTATCTGGGTGTTTTTATCATCAAGACGAGTCAGAAAGGGGATACAGCAAGCTCGATCCAAAGAAGCCGTGCGAACTTGGACCATTCGGTCAGGTACTCCGTATAAGTATAGAAAATGAGACTCTTGCCGATACAGTTCTCGGGTTTTCTCTCTCTCTGAAACCGGCGTTGTGTCAAATAGACTCATTCTAATCGTACGTTGCCATACTTATTTTTAGTAAAGATATGCTTCACCCATCGACGTCTCTGCGAAAGACCGTACTGACGAGCCCGTAACACGGCTCATAGACACCAGGGAAAACTTATCAAGGTGTATGACCTCAATTGTTGCAACAAGCTGGACTGGTATACGGTGTTTTAGTTCTTTATAAACATAACCCTGCTTTAACGACTTTGGATGTGATGTGACCTGTCTACCGTTTAGCTTCATAGACCTTCAGACTCCGTCTAATCGCTATAGGTCCGGCAAGGTATGGGTTTGCACGAACTCTACTTCCGCCAGTTGCTTAAGCTTGACTTGGAGCAGCATAGTCCGGTAGGAGAGAATGGATATGTATGGGTGACAACAGCATGTCGCGCGCTCTGATACACTGGTATTTACAGTGAATGTCTTGTGTTGCGTCAACCGTACCCCTTGTGCGCTAATAAGATTTTTTAGAGTGAGACAGGATACGTTGAGCTTTTGTGAATCACACTCCCTCATCAATACCTTAAATCAATAGAAATACAGAAACAGGTAGCACGCAAACGAAAAAGGAAACGTAAAGATAAAAGAGAAGGCAAATGGTATCTCGTCACGAAACTGTTCCGCATAGCCCAGGCATTACATCGTCAAAGAAGAGCTGACCATGGCGTTCATGTGGGAAAATAGTGTAGAACTGCCTGCAATTCTTCATACTACATAATCCATAGTCGTAACAAGAGGGTTTCTGGGCTCTGCAGTTAGCCTTGGGATCAGGTATACGAAGTAGAACTGGTAACTGACTGGGACGAAGGAAGAATTACTATAGAAAGTGATAACGGTGGCTTTTGACCAGAAAATCGGATATCATCCCGAATGGCTGCAATGCACAACTGGCTATAAAAGAGGTTTGTCGAATGCTCGTTTTCAACGTTTGCAGATCCGACATTGGCCAACAACCACTATAAACCGCTCGTGAGGGCTCCCGGGACATCTGAGGTCTCCTGAGCCGTCGGTGGAAATACGGAAGAAATGGTTCCCTGGGTCCCGGCACGAGCTGTAAACGTAGAAGTTCTTGAAAAAGTTGCACATGCTGAAGAGACCAACCACCAGTGGAACGGGTTGATGCGTTGGTTTAGATATTAGAGGAAACAGGATCTCTTTGAATCAAGGGTTGTTGATAAAGTGAATGATAGCTGTAACTGCTCAGTAGTTGACCGGAAGGAAGGTGGCGAATGGGACTTGTCGAGATAGAGAGGAAAGGACCTGATATTATAGCTTAATCGGATGAGAATGAACCAGTGCGCGTCATGGAACGTCCGGCAAAAACAGCGGGTATTTTGGTTGGATGTGTGGTTTAACTTTCAAAGTTCACTGGGCCACCAGGGGAAGAGGTATGGTATATAGATAGACGGGTAACGAGGGTTGTCAATAATATAAAAAAACGAGAAAAAGGGACAGTGAAGAACCTAGATAAAAAGAGTGGAAATGTGAGAGGATCAGGGCGACAGTAATGATGGAAGAGTTGAAGCGCCTAATATACCATCGCTTGAAACATACAATAAAACGAAGGGTATATATGTGAACAAGTATATGATTGAAGCACGAAACTGAGCTGTTCCGAAATAAGCTCCTTTTTTAGATTGAAGGGAAGAACTTAGTTGATTCATCACGTTCTGCCCTTTCGGCGATCTGAGCCAGGATGCTGGAGATCCCGGGAAAATCAAAATTGACCCTATTTGGACATGCTTGGTGCTGCCCGTATTTGTTTTAAAATTTGATGCTACCCTTTAGCGAGAGAAAGAAAGGAGAATTGAGAAACAGAATGGAAGCTTAGATAGAGCTTGGCCCTGACTGAAAGTGATAATCCCGCAAGTGGAGAGACGTTAAGTAATGGAGAAATCGTCAGGAGGGCCTTCCGTCAACGTGGTAGATCTGCATATGTAAGTATGTCGTAAGCTCTTCAACCAAAGCTGGAATTTATCGTAAAGAAAGAAAAGTTAACAGTTCAAGTTAATGGGAGGAACTGGGGTTTCCATGCGTATACACTTCCTGGGAAAAGAAAGTTACGGTGTCGATATGGGATGGGGGAGATGGCCTCGCAGAGGCTATCATCAAAATGTCCCGGTATACCATGCAGGTTGGCGTCCCGCTTTAAGGCGTCACCCATTCCTCGTTGCCCAAAGAATGAATGCTGAATGGTCGAAAGACGAAATCATGCATCAGGAATAAGGTAATCCAGCCAATTGAACCCGGCTTGGCGGGTGGTAATATAATTTTAACAAAGAAAAACTTCCGGGCGGACTGGAATTAAAACGTATCCAATATAGGGGAAGGATCATCTACAGTCAGTGAGCACATATAGACATAAGAATCTGTCTAGACTTAGAATGAAGAGATTAGAACCTTGTTCTGGTTCTGAATGGAATCTCGAGGCGCATAATGGGAGGACAATCTCCGAGGAAGCTGAGCCCTGAAGCCTTCCGATCAGGCCACAGTCAGGTGTATATGTATGGTAGGTATCAAGAGTAAGAAAACGTCACCTAGGGTGGTAAAAAAAGGACCACACCAGTAATAATCGAGTCCAGACTTGACTCAGGAGGGTGTGTTTTGGGTTATTGCTCTGGGTTTCCGCGGTTAGTGGGGGTAACCATGACGTGTGGTGAAAGAAATGTATTGTTGTATGGGCGGATGATATATTAGAGAGGGGCCGACCAGGAATGGCTTTCCAAAGACGAAAGGCACTAAGATGTCAAATCCTAGAACCTGGCCATGGACGGCATCCCCGAACGCCATCTGGATCCTCAGGAACGTTGATGTTATAGCCATGGTCTGAATAGGAAGGACGGAGGTAACGTAAGTTGCGTATGAGATAGCCGGAGTGCTGAGTGTGTCGGCCAAGAAAAGATCGTTGAATATACACGGGAGAGATATGAACCAGACAAGACACGGAGTAAACAGAGAGAAATAGTGAGGGTGTTGCGCTGGGGGTACCAACTCTAGGCTGGCCGAGAAGCGCTCGGGGCGTTTGATATCCAGTTTTTCTGTGTCTGCATCTTGGATGCGGGTCTTGTCGGGGGTGTGCGGCATGTCATCCATCCCATGAGTGTGAAGGGATACCCATGTATAGTTTTCGAGTAGCAGCAGGCTAGGTTGCTAGTACTTGCATCAAGATCGCGATGCCAAACAGTGTGATGGTTTGTTGTTTCGTTTGATTTGAAGTTGGAGTTTGAGCGCGCTAAATTCATCGTGGTGTTCTGATTGGCTGCGGATCAGGTTTATCCGCGTCCGGAGGCATAACGATTCCCGGGCTATACAGGCTTAGCTCCTCACCATGAAACGCCGGCGTCACGCTAGTCCTAATCTGTCCACGCACGGACCTTATATTATATAATATCATCTCATGAAAACTCTATTTTTAGAGTTTGGAGGCCTTTTTTAAACCATCCACAGCGCTGTTTACTCCAATCTTTTACCCAATATCCATACACACACTACGAGAAAACGGACGACGAGCTAATAATAGGCGTGCCTGCAGGAAGTTGATAATAAATACTTTGATATAACTAACGTGCAACGGGGTTAAGAGCAAGCCAGGGCTCTTCGCATGTGAAGGCCAGTCTGCATGTCCTAATGCCTCTCTTACTCCCAAGGTACATACTAGGTTACCATGGATATGACGACAAGCTTATCGGTTCTTCATAAAACGTTATGAGGGCGAAAGATGATGTTGCCATTAGGAAGAAGAATGATGGGTTCCGTGCATCATCATTCGAGTTGAAGGTCCTAGCATGGAACCGACAAGCATTAAAACAGCCTTGGTTCTGATGCTCGTTCCGCCAGTGACCTCGCTGAAAAGGCAGGCTGTTTGACGTATACAACTGCCACACCAAGACTGATGCATTGCCGTGTCCCTCTTTCACTAGAAAAGCTCAAAAAAACATGATATACCCAGGGGTCAATTCTCAAAACCCCTCGCCCTCGACAGCGGGGAAGAAGATCGTTATCAGGACCAGGAGCAGGCATCTAAGCCTGGAAATTGATGAGGAATTGGCTGCGGCTGAGGCGTGGACTTGTAGCTTATCATTTCAGCCATAATTAGAGACGTCACTGCGCTGGCATGTCCATGAGGACTGTGAGGAAGAAAGGCCCGATTACTCCGTACGACCATTGTGAAAAATGCCTGGCTCGTGGTCAACACAGAGAAGGGGATCATGGGGGAGGGAGGAAGGGAAATGATGAATATGTCTTGCGGTTCATGGCATCTCCCCACCTTCACCTCATGTTGATCGATACATAGAGGGTCAGATGTGAGTGAGCAGTTTCAGGCAGTCGGGGGTACTGTCGGACACAGGGATCCGGCTTCCATACTTTGAGGGAGGCCACCATTGTGCTCCCAAAAGCAAATATGATAGGATAAATTTTTTTTTTCTCTCTACTCACGAATAAATATACTTACATATACGAGGAGCAGCTGTTCAAGCTTGACCAGCGATGTCTTACATGTTTACTGCTTCGTACTGAACCTCGTCGATCATCTGCCATCATTCCTCAGCCCTTTGCAGTGCTTGTACATGAAACCATATCCATACTTATTAGATAACAACTATTCGCAATTTCCTATATCTAGATACACACACTCCCATTCAAGCTTTTGAAACCGGGAAATATCTCCTTACCTCCCTCCCAAACACCCTTCTTCTGGAACTGTCATGGAACTCTTGTGGAACTTCATTATGCTAGTCCGCACTGTTCCTGGTAAGCCCTAATACCGCCGTCGTGGTTTACGTTAGCTACCGGCCCTAGAATGACCAACTGTAACTTCACATGGATAGTATATCTCAATCTCAGGAAATGAAGCCAATGCAGCTGAAATTAATTCTTCTGGTTGACTCGCGTTTTTGAGATTAATTAGCCAATGGATGTACTTGGAATATTGATATTGAGAACCGGACCAGTAATATTTTTTTCAGCCAAGGATTGTTATCATTCGTATCTAGTCCTGCAAAGTTCGTTACTCGTTACTCATTCTAATCCATAACTCTATTGATGTAAACATTCAGACTCCAGTGTGATGCCGCTAAGCATACGCTCCATTCACAGATCCCTTGAACAAATAAACAGCTAACATAAGAGAAAAACCGGATAAACCCTGTAGCACCTCATTAGAATATTGATGAAAAGAATTGAAATTGATGCTCATATTCCCATTGCGGAAAATGCAGGTTGAAAGGTTTACATTAGATGGTCTGGCTTCGGCGTGGTTTTCCTCCTTGCAGAGCAGCTCTCGCTCGAAGGGCCTCCCATTTCAGATGGTATTCCTCCGTCATCTGGCCATCCGGAAAAAAGGTAGATACCATATTGCTACCCAAGTTTGGGTATTTCTCTTCCACGGCGAGCAACGTATCCATAACGCCAATTTCGCCTATAACGTCGAGGAACTCCAAAGGGAGGCCGAAGGACTCTGGGGTGCGTTTTCCTCCAACGACGTATGCATTTTGAATAGTTCCCATGCCGCCAGCTGTGATAACATACCAAGCATTGGTTTTAAGACCAGCCGCAAATATAACAAGCAGGACCCAGAGCACAGCAAGGATGAAAACGGCAACTCTAGTGAAGATGTCACAAGGTAAATCTCTCTCCTCTGAGCCCACAGCCATTTCCTCAAGGTCGAAGCCACGCCCGTCTCCTATGATGACAATAGCATGTTGGCACCCGGCACCTTTTGTCAAAACCACTGTTTTCTCTGAGTTTGCGCAACATGGCCACTTCTCCCGTCGCCATTGGCGCAGGCAACCTGATATGATAGACAATAAAGAGCCACTCAAGGTTGTCAGAAACGGTGACCAGTCACCTTCTCTTATGAGTGGAACTGCTGAAAGCAAAAGTTGAAGGAGCGTGGTGAGCATGCCGCTGTAATCGAATTTATCTCTTTTAGGTCGACCCAGGCATTCCTCCTTGGCCTTGTATATAGATACACAGAGGCCAGCTTTCTTAGGTCGTCTCACATTGGCACAGGTACCATGGGTGGTTATGCTGTCGAGTTTCATCTGGTCCCATTTTCGAGTAATTTTATCTTTGAGATGGTCGTGGACGTCCTTGTGTTTCCAGTAGTCATGATCCCGAAGTAAACGTCCAAGTACCCAGCTGGTATTGTCAAACGAAGTGCCTGTCTCGCCGTTGATGATCTTGCATGGATGATCAGTGTCGGGCATGAGCCTGTTCTTCCCGATAGCTGATACCACAGCGTTCAAACCGTATGAAACGCATCCTGACAAAGATCTGTTAGCCACAACTGACATTACCTATAGGAAGCAATACTCTCAAGATAACTATGCTGGCAACTGGCGCGGCCTACCAAACGAGAAAGCAACCGGTGGAACTGGAGTCCCAACAAGCTGAGCAAACGCATGTTCAACGAGATCGCCGCCGAGAATGAAGAGAACGGACAGGATATCCTTAGGGTCGGCCCAGTGTATTGCAACTCCTAGAGACGGCTCCCCAAACTCAGGCACTCTCCGAAAAAGTTCCTCAGCTACGGGAGCCATCTATTCCCGGTCCCTGGGTATATAAATACTGATCAAGGGGTATACAGACTGTCCCTGTTGTCTTCCTGCGTGTGCGATGTTGGGACTGTTGTGGTTGTTGGTGATGACGATGTTGGTGATTGGCGGCGACTGAGTGAGGGCATGCCTGGCAGCAGCATTCGGAGTCGTCCTTATATATCAACCAAAATGGACCTTCTTCTTGCTGGACAGGCTGCCTCTAGCCCTTTTGTCGTCACCTTAATCATCAACATCGTCAGTCATCACCATCATGTTCCTCGTCTCCATCAAATTTGTCTTCTGCTTGTCTAGAGCATACCCCGTGACCAGCTATGGATTGGCTTGCTGCACGACGGTGTAACTCGAGATAATCACCAAAGACAACCGGCGGCCGACTCAGTTGATGCCGTCAGCTGTCAACTGCCTTAGGGCATGGCTCGGCTATCGCTAGTGATGGAGTAGTCCCTTGATAATCTTCGCGTGGTCGCTTGGGGGTCTACAGCATGCGCGCATCGCGAGAATCCGTGGATTTATCTCGGTCACAGGAACAACCGCGGACGAACAGCTTGACTAAGGCTATATATTATCGCCATCCCTTGGAATAATGTAGAGTGGGATTTCAGCATGCCTGGCCTACTGTATATTACTAGAGATCAATTGCCGCGGTTTATACAGTTAGTTGAAGCTTTCCATTTGGTCTACTTTCTATTGGATCGCTCACTCGGGGCCCGTGGCTGATAACTACCACAGTTTGATCAGGGAACAGCCGACAGATCCCGCAGGCCCATGAACCAGATTTTTATCGAGGACAGAAAATAATGGATTTAAATCTTAACAATACATACAGGGCTAGTCACATGTATCGTCTCATGTTGAACTCTCCTCCCACTCCGGATTCTATAAAAAGGGGTAGATTGTTAGCATATCGTTCATATAGTAATTCAAATTCAGCAAGCGGTGGCTGGGTTCTGTAGACTAACCTTTCGTAGGATGACGAGCCCTTCAAGAGTACTGCTTAGACAGATGTACTCTTCGTCTTCTAGCTCGGCTCGCTCTCCGTACGATAATAGCACAGGGGTGCTTTGTGTTTGCCAGCCTGTGATGGTTTTAGGTCTTCCGGCCTGACCTACCACGTCGACGGCCTGACCAACACGAACATTGACAGTGAGAGGTTTGAGATCCTCGTCTAAAGTGACAAGGAATCGTGGGTTCATGGCGGTTACAAGGTAGTAGAGGAGGTAGTGGGAGTCAGCCAGGATAAAATCTTTAGCGTCGATCATCGCCACAAGAACTGTCAAGAGGCCGGCCGCTGCAACTCTCGAAAGAACTTGACGATCGGTATGGAAAGGGTTCACGGACATGCTTCCCTTGCCCATGTGGAGGAGTCCCTGGGCAATACGGACCATAAACAATGAGTTTTGATCGCGTTGGTAGTAGCTTGCTAGCTGGCGGAGCAGTTGTGCCAAACGAGCGTTGTTGGTGCCTGCTCCTAGTAATCCCATAGCGAAGATGGCGTTGATAGCAACATCATTATCGTTATCATGACTGTACCTGGAAAGTGTGTCGTACACCTTCATCTGCGGATTGCTTGGGCTGATCAGTCCCATGGCAAGAGGAACTGCCTTTCGAATGTTCGCAGCGCCATAATGCATCAGATGGCCGAACTGTCGAAGAACCATGTCCTGGCCGATCTCCTCGCCCATGGCAATCAAAGACAGTCCTAGGACAGCATACGACTGCACAAGCTCTTCGCCCTTGTTTTCCTCCTTGTCCTCAAAAACCTCGTTACAAATATGGAGAAGTTCTTGCAGTTTCAGGACTGTGCCGGTTCCAGCCCACGCACAAACTGACGCGAGAACGGATGTTGGCTTCGCCATGGGATGCTCAATCACCTTAAGGATGTCCAGGACAACCTCAACTTCCTCTTGTTTTCCAAAGTAGAGGAGTGCTAGGCCAAGCGCCATGAAACGAGTCCACTTATCCTTCAGGTGTTTTTGTCGCTCTTCATCCATTAAAGTGGTGGCTATGGCCTCACTAACCTGGTGGTTGGATGAACCTACAAAGATCATACCAAGAGACACAGCAGCCATGGCAGAAATTTGCATATCGACAGTCACATCCTCGACAATTGGGAGAAGCAGCTCAAGAAGCTCTTCCTTGCATGATCCAGCATACGCCAGACCAAGACCCATGATGGATGCTACTCTCATTGGAATGCTCTTGTTCTCAAGATTTTCATAGTCTCCGAGAAGTGCTAGAGCGGGGTCGGAGTCGACTCTCACACCTGCGTTCATGATACCAATTCCAAGCAGAGCTCCAGCTCTGATTTGGTCTTCTTCCGCATAGGTGAACTTGTCTATCTGGTTTAAACCTTCCTCAACATCCCACTGAAGAAGCATACCCAGCGAGGCTGCAGTTGACAACATTCCATCATCCTTCGTTTTCCAAACCCAAGGTCCTTTGTCCCCGTCCACAAGCATCATTTTATCGTTTCCAAAACCGGCGTTGGTAAAGGCATTAACGAAAGCACTGGCAAGATTGTGTCGTGCAGAGTCGACATTGGTAAGGCTTCCTCTGTTGTTTTCGAGGTGAGTTTTGTAAATATCCTCAGGCATTTTTGGCTCAAGAATATTCAGTTCCTTTGCGAGGGACTTGAAGTGAGTGGGCAGGGCGATGTTGTTGAGGCAATCCGCTAGTTGCATATCATCATCTTCAAGCTCAAGCCATATCCGTTGACGAGCAACTAAAAATGCCATTTGGTATTTTACTGCCTTGTCCGTTGTCTCTTGGAAGTCGCTCTGAATCAGTTCAAGGTCATTGAGGCGTATTGCGATGACGATAGCCTGCGTAAGCTTCTTATATTGGAGATAAATGTCGTGGACGGTGCGTAAAAACTGATGGTCCTCTGGGTATGTGAGCAAGTTGACCATGCTGACCATGTAAAGACAAACCCGCGGGTAGGTATTCTCGTCAACAAATCGGGGCAATTCCTCGATCATCTCTAGCTCACTGAGCAAGTCGACAGCGTCTGCCTCCGCGTTATGGCTAAGGAAGTAAGGTACAAGGGATAACGAAAGGTCCACAAGGTCCTGTACATCCTTATCGTCGGTCAACCGGTTTTGGTATTCCTGGCCTATTTCCAGTGCCAGGTGACGAATATATTCGTGACCCCAGGATCCAAGATCGTCTGATTTCGCGAGAAGGCGGTATTTAAGCGTTTCTAGTTTGTCTTCGACTCCATATGTCATTCCTAGCACTGAAAGAATATCCGCGAGGGAATCCTTTATGGGCGGTTAGTTTTCAGCCCAGTAAGTTTGAGAGAGCGGATTCCGTACCTTATCATCACCAGACGACCATTCATCGAATACCTTGGTGAGATCGTCATAATGTGGTCTGAGAAATTTAAGTGGCTTCGGTACTGCTGTCATGGAAGAAGTAGAGGTCTTAATGAAAGTTTTGATAGCCTCAAGAGCTGGTTTGTAAAGGGATGTGTCGGGTTCCTATGCAAACACGCCAGTCAGGTTATCACATCTCACATAAGACTGTGCCAGCTGCTTTGGAAGAGATTAGCCTCCAATATTCCAACATACCTGTAGTCTCTCCACGAGCATCTCAAGTTCATTTTTAAGCTGTTGGTCTTCCTCATTGAGTTCCTCTGGCGCGCAAGTTAGTAGGCAGCACTTCACACAAAACAGCTTGCATACAAAGTCGCGCGCACCTTCTTGAGGTTCCTCCTCCTTTTTGCCGTTCATAACGGGCTTCCCATCCTTGCCTTCATTTTTCCCTCCATTTATTTCCTTCGTGTCCTCTGCCTTGCCCTTCCCAGCACTGGAGGATGATAGGTCGTCCTTCGCCATGGGAGTGACTGTTGAAGATGGAGGTGCAAATACAGGAGTGAGCGCAGCTCTGTCTATGAAAACCTACCTGACAAAGCTTTCAGAGGAGGTTAGAGATCGAGTGCTCGCGGTGGTTGTCTTGCGGGTGTGGTAGGTTGTTCTGCGTTGTATGTTCAGCGGTTTGCTAGTTCTCCGAAGCTCATTTTTGGTTTGCTTTCGGATCTGGAAGCTTCAGAATGATTACGTAATCTAGATTGTGTTATGAATAGAATCAAGGAATCAAGGACGGATAGGGTTATGTATTCATATATATTCAGTAAATCCGGCATATGGCCACTAATGTACAAGTATTTGGGCATCGCTAGATAGGATAAAATAACTACTATTCTGAAATTTCGACTCCCTCTTTGGATATTAACTCTTCTTCATTGCAAAAGAGATCATCAGCTTTGAGCGGAACGCTCTCCGGCTTCTCGTCACTGTTGGTACAGCCACCTATTTCTTTCCTAAACGCTTGTAGAAACGAATCTTGGTCATTTGTGGATTCGTCCTCGTGTGTTAGTTCCCCTGTGTAAGGCAGTACTGGAAGCTCGCGGATGTCTGGAAGCATTCCTGGATAGACGTCCAATAACGTAGACAAGGTTGAAGGAGAATGAGCGAGATTCTTCTCCTCAAAGTTCGACTTCACTTGTCTTTGGTTGGGGTCATCATATTCCTCGGGAGGTCGGTGTAGCTCATTGTGGACCGTCGCTATGGCGAGATCATCTTGGGCAGCAAATGCCGGGTAGACAAGGTAATAACCACGAGCACGCATGAATTCAAGCATATAGTCCATCCATGAAGGGTATGATTTCGAGATTACTTTATGGACGTCCTTTCCTTTCTTTTGTATAGATGGAGATAGTCGGTGGGACAGGAACGACTGAAATTCTGCCCACATATCTCCAAAATATAGTACAGCATTGTTGTCAGGTATCTGCCACAGCAATGCTGGAATCTCAGCTAGCCGTCCTTTAGAAGGATTGGGACTTGATATAGTCATTGGTACAGAGAACGGTTTCCCGTCGGTTGGACGAGAAGAGGGCAGCTCTAAGGAGACACCAAACAGGTGACCTGGCAAATCTTCACTGTCGCCATATTTATACTTCAAAAGGGAATATTTGAGGAAATGGAAAAAGGAGGGTGCCAATTCTGTGTCTGGAGAAACCAGAATGACATGGGAAAGGTTGGGATTTTTCGGGTAAAAAGAGTCAACTGTTCTAACTGCGGCTTCTTGTGACGTCAGGACAGAGGGTGAGATTCTTCGCCGAAGAGTAAACTGACGGTGAGCTGTCTTGGGCGGCCAGCGGAAATTTTTGAGAAAATAGAGCAAAGTTGGGTCAGCATCAACCGGCAATTCAATTGTTAGCCCCGGGGCCGGCCCGAAGTAATCTGCTTCTTGGAGAGATCTGAGCAGTTTCCTGGGCCCCCCTGAAGAGTTCGGTTGGACATTAATGAGTATTTCTGTTTGCACGTCATTCCAGGCTACACAAATTAGCCCTGCTGCCACACATAAATCTTAGGACTCGGAGTTTTAAATGATTTTCGTACCTTCAAGAGAAAAGGCATCCAAATCCGCGATCCATTTAAAATTAGAAAGCGAGCTGGGTAAACTGATATGCGTTATTCCCAGCTGAAAGGCCCGAAGCTCAATTGCGTTGATAAAAAAGGCTTCCTCAAATTCTATGTCACGGGTAATGACAGCTCGCGGAGCTAAGATCCGATACATGTGCACCAAAGCAGCCTTGACGCTTAACTCTAGGCGCCAGGGGCTAGATGTGGATGCGTGAATTGGTCGCGCATCTAAAATCATATAATTAGGATAAATGATATGGCTATGTTGGATGAAGGTTTGATACTCGCATACCGTGCCATGTTACAGGGCAATCCTCCTCTCTGAATCCATTAGCTCTCTGGATATCAGCAAGGGGGATCTCGTCTCGTCCCATAATTGCTAAATGGACCGTACTCCGCTTTCTCGCGGCCATGTCGCATGCGACGGGGAGCATATCGCCCAGTGACTTCAGTTGCCCAGTTGCAAAGATGACAGATTCCTGATCTGCATCATAATTCAAGCTACGAGTTGAATATAGCGATTCAAACAGTGACTCGAAATCTATAGGTCCTCGATAATATTTAATGCCATTCTCGTCCTGTGTGCTGTCTATTTCAGCTGGCTCCGATTCAACATTGGTTTCACCGGATGGGCGCAACCATGGATCATCCAACAATTGCGATCTTTGGCTGACATCTCCCACTCGAGTTGGTATATGCTTGCAAAATATGAAAACGACGAAGGCAACGAAGAAAACCAAGGCGATGCGCCTTCGTCGCGGAAGGCGTCTCCAGAAACTCCCTAATGATAGTCCGTATATAGAGTCGCGATGGTTATGGTCGTCATATTTCTTTCCGAGCTCCTCGTCACTGAGAAAGAGGTGTTTCGATGAGGACATCGTTTCGGTATATGTAATAATCGCAACTACAATGTCTGCACTCTTCATGTTAGATGACCTATCTCTCCGCATAATAAACTGAAATAGTAGGGAAGGAGACGCACCGCGCAAAGAACAGATATATAGTAGTGATCATGAAATTAAAATACCCCTGAAGGAGCTTATGCGCTCAGCATGAATCAACCCCAGTTCGACGAGAGACAGTATATCATGGTTCTCCGTGACCCAGACGAGGTGCACATATAAGCAAGGCTGCTCCTGTGACACTCTGAGAAAGAGGAGAGCCTTCTGGTCTCGAAGCACTTGGATAGATAGTGATGCCAGGCGAAAGCTTAAGCCGTCGTGATCAACTCTGGCCCGATAGTTGTCTCTCGGGCTTGCTTGGTTGTCATTCTTGCGCTGGTCCACCCACGTGATTGCTCTATCGCCTCATGGAGTAATTCGCCAACGAAGCAACAAACAATCAGCCAGCCTAAGTACTACTGTGGACAACGGAGAGATGGTACAAAGCCTCATTATGGACTGTCTGGCCTCATGGTCTAGACGTACGGACTTATAGACATAGCTAGATAACGGCGATCTTCACATCACATTTGATGTTGCAGCACATCCCAACACGGTGACACAGTGAAGTCAGCTTAACAGGCTGATCATAGCACTGAGAGTCCGGGAAGTGACAGCTTATTCCCAGGTCAAAATGCAAGATTTGCTCTATACGCTCGACCTCCTCCCAGGAGTACTAATGTCTTTAAGAGGGTCCTTGGGGCGAATATAGCAAGAAATATTCACCGCCAACAGATGACCATGTTCTGATAGACCGATAACAGTGAGATTATTGCTGAGTTACTCCATAAGTAAGCAGCAAAAAACCTGTCTTGGGCAATATGAATGGTTGCCATTGCTCACGACTTGAAGACCTGGACCTTGTTGACATGTTAGTCAAGAGAGACGTCGTTTTGGCAATCAATTCGAAGCACGCGGGTTTTCCTGAGACGTGGCCGAATGGGATGAGAACCTGAGCATGCATGCGTGATGCCATACAGAGTGTATATAACTGTGTCAGATATGTCTCTTCAGCAAGGAGTTGTGCAAACCTTCATAAGTATGGAGCCTGGTTGGATTTGAAATCTCTTCGGCTGTTATGCATGCAAGAAACGGATCTTAATATTAAGATTTCTGCAGTCGAGACTGCCTTGACTGTGTTATCATGTATGTTCATGGCGATTGGTGCGGTTCAGAACTGCAACAAAAAAAAAAAAAAAAGTATTTGCTTTCCTGAGTTGCGGCCGAGAGGTGCATGTTGTAGGAACCAGGTCTTGTAGGCCAGGGCCTCGTTCTCCTCGCCCTGCAGTGCTTGCTTGGGACTGAACCTGAATTCAAGAGCAGTTGCTTTGTCTCGGCGGACGGGCCTGACACGGTTTTAGACTGATTGGTGGCTGGATTAGTGTGGGTTGCGGCCAAAGATCTGCTAAGATTTTGAAGGCATAATATAAAATTGAAGTGCAACCACGGACTCCATCTCCCATTCGAGAACAGAGTATATTGACCTCGAACATGTTTGTAGATCTGGAACCTGATCCTGAAAAGTATGCATATACCAGCAAAAGAGAAGAGGGCGTGGATCGCGTAACCTACCGGATACCCGCCTACTTACATAAAGGGTTTTTTGCTGTGATTCTGTCACCAGCCATTCATCCCGGCAATAAATGAAGGAAGGAATATTCCGTAGAATATAGATAGACACCCCAAGTTTGAGCTTTTCGGAGGAGGGCGAGGGCCGGACAAGGCTGGTAGGAGGTTTCGTGTTGGATCGGCAGAGCGGAGAGCCAGTGTATCCCTGGCCAGCACATGCAGATAGGCGGCCCGGATTTCTAGATGTTCGATCCGCGCAGTGTTTGTCAGGGAATCGAGACCCAAGCAAGGAGATGTTGCAAGAGTGTTCGGCGCGGCCCAGGAGAAGAGCATTATTGGCAACATGTCTGGTTCGCGGTACCTCCCCTAACACTTCCGCCCTTCTGCCTGGCCTCGCTCCCGCTAGGTTTTCGACGTCGATCCCAGAATCATCCCTATATTCTGCCTGCCTAAGGCGGCCCTGCATCGCGGTCCGCCTTTACCGCCGGCATCCTTGGGCCACCACCGGTTTCACAGTTGCAGTGTGGCCTCAGGAGCAGAAAACTGCGCACTCGCGGTCCGCTAATCCAAGCAAGCCCCTTCGACATATACGGGCTCTGAAGCGCGGCGGTCCTTGCTCGCTCTGGCCTCGTCCAGCCCCTGCCCAGCCAACGCTGTCTCCTCCACAGCCCCGTCCCGCCCGTCGCCGCCGTCCCTTTTTCCCTCGTTCTCCTGCTGGCGGTCTTGCTGTCGCTTGCGCCGCGTCCTTTCTTGCTCGACGTCTCCTTTTTCCGTTCTTGGTGAACAGGCCACGTGACGGTTCCAGACCTCCTTACATAATCCGCTACCTGAGACCCACTGTCACGTGAGCATATCTTTTTTTTGCAGCCGCAGAAAAGCAAAAATAAAGACAAAAATAAAGCAAAAAAAGGGACGAAAAGACGAAGAAAGCAGAAGAAGAAGACAACGAAGAAGAAGCTGCAGAAAAAGGCGACGAAGAGAAGCAGGAAAAAGTGACAGGTTCCCAGCGAGGCTCGGCTTTTCTTTTCCTGGAGCCCTGCCGCCTGCACATCACTGCATCGGCGGGAGCGACGGATCCAGGCCTGGGTGCTTGACCTTGCCCCTCGATCTGCCCCAGCCTTTTTTGCGCGCGCCCTCTGCGCTTCATCGGTGCCGGGTGCAGCAGCAGCAGCTCTTTTTCTTTTTCTTTTTTCCTTTGCCTTTTTTTTTTTTTTTTCACCCCCCATTTTACGGAGTACTCTCTGCCGCCTGGTGCTGCTTACGCTGGCTATGGGGAACGTGGTGCAAGCCTAGACCTCGGCCAGCCCAACCTCCCGCCCGCCCCTAGCTTTCCTCCAACTTCATATATATCGCCAGCGTCCCGTCGCGCCAACTTCTGGAGAACAGACTGCGACGCCCCGACTGCACAGATAATAATGGACGGCGATAGGATGGACCTTGACTCGACGTCCCAGGGCCCGCGGGGCCTCAAGCGGCCGGCGCCAGACGCGGACACAGAGGCAGACACACCAAACGCCAGCACGTTCCCAGCGGGTGCTTCCGGTGCTCCTCCTGCCGCCGGTGCTGCTGCTTCTGCCAGGCCCAGGAAGATCCAGGTGAGTCACGTGATACAATTTTGATGTGAGGGACGGAAAGAGAGAGAGAAAGAGCAGCCCTTACTGACGGTCGGAAGGCGCTGGACCCGGACGTTATCAACAAGATTGCGGCTGGGGAGATCATCGTGGCTCCTATGCACGCACTGAAGGAGCTGATTGAGAACTCGGTGGACGCTGGCTCAACTTCCGTGGAGATCCTGGTTAGGGAAGGGGGTTTGAAACTCCTCCAGATCACCGATAATGGTCATGGAATCGACGTTAGTATCAAGAGAGCTTTGCTTGTACTTTTGTATCAGACGAACTGACTTGCATTCTTAGCACGATGATCTTTCAATTCTGTGTGAGAGATTCACCACGTCAAAGTTACAGGCCTTCGAAGACCTCTCCTCCATCGCTACGTACGGGTTCCGTGGTGAGGCCCTGGCAAGCATCAGCCATGTTGCCCATTTGACAGTGACAACGAAGACGGCTGGATCAAGCTGTGCCTGGAGGGCTCATTACAGTGACGGAAAGCTTGTACCCGCAAAACCAGGACAGAATGCTTCTCCCAAGCCCATTGCCGGACGCAAAGGCACCCAGATCACCGTTCGTACCGCCCTCGAAAACCCATCTATAATACTTTCTGTCTCTCGATATATATATGCATATGTTAACTTGGTGTTTAGGTAGAAGATTTGTTCTATAACGTTCCAACCAGGCGTCGTGCATTCAGGTCGGCAAGTGAAGAGTACGCAAAGATCCTTGACATCGTTGGCCGTTATGCTGTACACTGCAGTGGAACTGCGTTTTCCTGCAAGAAGCACGGCGAAGCTGGCGTCAGCTTGTCAACCTCGATAAACTCCTCGATAGTCGACCGGATAAGACAACTACACGGTGGGGCTGTGGCTAACGAGCTGGTTTCCCTCGAGGTGGATGGCAAGCGATGGGGGTGCCATACTTCAGCATGGGTTACCAACGCCAACTACCATGCCAAAAAGACCGCCCTCCTTATTTTCATCAACCATCGTGCTGTCGAGTCCACCGCCATCAAACGAGCTGTTGAACAAACTTATTCGACTTTTCTTCCAAAGGGTGGACATCCATTTGTCTACCTTGATCTTGAAATTGAACCCCAACGCCTTGACGTCAACGTCCATCCCACCAAGCGAGAAGTCAACTTCTTAAATGAAGATGAGATCATAGAATCCATCTGCACCGCCATAAGGACCAAGCTTGCTGCGGTAGACTCAAGCCGTACGTTCATGACTCAAACGCTTCTCCCCGGAATTCGCCCTCCAGAACCGGCCCCATTAGCCAGAGACGCTTCTTCAGGCGCAGAGGGTGAAAGATTAGTTCTTCGAACAGTTGCTGGAACGAAACGCCCTTATGAAAATAACCTTGTTCGGACAGATGCGAAATTGCGGAAGATAACGTCCATGCTTCCTCCTGCAGGTTCGGAGACGGCCCCTGGAGATAAACCAAACGGAAACCAAGGCCTCGCTTATCAAAAGGTTAACCGGGAACCGGTTAACATTCGCCTTACTTCTGTTAAAAACCTGCGTGCAGCTGTTCGTGCCTCCATGCACAATAATCTCACCGAAATATTTTCTTCAAATACCTACGTCGGTCTCGTGGACGAGCGACGTCGGGTTGCCGCAATACAGTCCGGCGTCAAACTATATTTGGTGGATTATGGAATGGTGTGCAATGAGTTCTTCTACCAACTCGGACTTACAAACTTCGGGAACTTTGGATCGATCAATCTCGAGTCATCTCCGAAGCTTGTGGATCTTCTTGCCCTCGCTGTTGAAGTGGAACGTGACGAATACTACCGCAACAATCCACCAGATGGAGATGCGGCCTCAGTAGCGTCAGATGCCAGCCGCAGCATAGACGAAGGCATTGTTGTCGATTTTACTTCCGTCGCAGCCACTGTGGCCAAGCATCTAATCGACCGAAGGGAAATGCTAAAGGAATATTTCTCACTTTCCATATCCGAGGATGGATGTTTATTATCCATACCTTTGCTTTTGAAAGGTTACATGCCATCTCTTGTGAAACTACCGCGGTTTCTTCTTCGTTTAGGCCCATATGTGGACTGGAGCGGCGAGGAAGCCTGTTTCCGCACATTCCTGACAGAACTCGCGGCCTTTTACACCCCAGAGCAACTACCAACTCCACATTCCTCTAGTACCCCACAAGGTGGATGTGGGAGACAGCCTGGCCCTGGTGATCGAGAAAGTAGCCCACACTCCATAGTTTCGGACATCTCCGGAGGAAATGGTGCCTCTGCCACTGAAAGCCCACAGGCAGATCAGTCCTCCAGTCATGACGAAGCTGAATCAGAAGATGAATCAGTTACTCGTCGACGAGAGCAGTTGTCATGGATGCTTGAACATACCTTATTTCCCGCTATACGCTCACGGTTAGTTGCTACTAACGACCTTATTCGAGGTGTGATCGAAGTAGCAGACCTGAAAGGACTTTATCGGGTTTTTGAACGCTGCTAGTGTCCTGATTGCTTTAAACCCGCCCTCCCCCCCAACCTCCTCCTTGTGCCTCTATTCTCCAATCCCATCTACTACCTCTCGCCAGAAAGAGACGTCGCTTTCTGCCTTTTATCTCTATGATACCGTGACTACCTATACTGTCCCATTTTACGGCCTCACATATCTCCCTGCTTGAAGCATGATATGATCTCAAAATGAATTATGAACACTTATCAACTATACCCTTTTTCGCACTGCTCTAATTTATCCTTATTCTCTACCTGATTCGGCTCTTTTCATCGTGTTATTTGACTCGATGCATTCTCGTACCATCGTGTAGGCTGTCCATTCTTTTCATTCCTTCTAATTATTATACCTAAAGGCCTGTATCCTTGTAATAACTTTCTATCTTTTATTTATGCATTGCATGTCCTACCGGGCCTTGACATATATTCTTTTTTTTTTTTTTTTTTTTTTTCATAAGTAGCTGTGAAATATAACTACGCTAACGGGCACATGTCACTTACTTCGTCGCCAAAAAGCTCTCGCCAAAAAAAAAAAAAAAAAATGCTTCTTTACCCGAGACTAATAATCTACATTACATATGGCTTCCCTGAGCTAGGGGCAATTATCTTAAAGGGTGCATTTACTGGCATTTCCCATCTTACTGGCCAGCACAGCTCGACTTCAAATCTCTCTAGTTTTCCCACTTGATACAATGGACGACAAATGACTTCTGTCACTGCTTGCAAATTTGAGTGTGGGCTAGAATATGATATTCGCCTCCGACAACGAATCTTTTGACTGTATATCCTAAGCCGAAATTCCCTTATGCTTTCCATTTCGTTGGCGATAGCATAGCAGGAAACTTCCCAAGTGTTAGGCAGCGGCTCTTCATCGTTTCTGATCCGTGGCCAAAATCGCTGCGCTTTCTGATAAAGCTGAGAACGGCCATCATCGTAGAAGACACTCCAGTCCCATGGTGCTATCTCAATGCTTGTGATGGCCTTCAAACGCTGTGGTAGGATCGAATGGGCAAAAGCAAGAAATGTATAGGGTTGTTCGAAACTAAATGTTCGCCTTGCATATAGCACGTCTATGGCTTCGGTATAGCTGCAGCAGTGCATTAGTGTATTTCTTACTGAGCTAGGGAAGACATAACTGGTTATGCGAAAGACTTACATTAATCTGCATGACTGAAGTAAGGAGAGCATGCCAATACCCGGATGCTCGCATGTTACCGGGGCCAGAATATCCTCGACGAAAGTGCAACCTGTCTGCTTATTTGCGTGCACAACATTTTCAGATACACAATTGCAGACATTTACGTCACTAGCAACGGTCTTTGAATCATTTGAATCATGAGTGCAGGGAAATGCAGCTAGTTGCCGGCTATTGGTATGCACTATATGGATCTTCCGACTTCCAACAACATAGTTATATATCATAAGCCTCAGCTCCGCAGGAAGATGAAACAACCTAGACTGCGCCTGGCCGTAGGATGGTTGACCTAGTTCTCTCTCGTTTGCGTGAAGCTTCTGGTATTGCTGCTGGTGTGGGCTATCAAGGGCAGCATTAATTGAAAGAGCCCGTTGCCGACGAGCAGGCAGAGGCAGCACATCCGTTTTGTGGTACTTCTTGAACCTCCTAGTCCATTGGTACTCCCTGAAGGCGACTGAGGTATAGATGTAATAGACAGGAATAATAACCGGCAGGCAGACTACGCAGCATATTACTTGACAGATATCAATTAAGGTATACCAACAATCGCGTGTCATGTTGCAAGGCTGTCAGCAAAGGAGGGGACACAGGGCCGATTTGTGCAAGGGAAATATCAGCCTAATGTAATTTAAGGCAGAGGAGAGTCAAACGTGCTGAGAACCGTTATTAATTTGAAAGTTGATAGTTATTCCGGCTCCATTGCTGATACGAGCCAGTTGGCGTCCCGTATTCCGCCGTGAGCCTTCACAATCCAAGGTAGGTGATTAACTAACTTGTAGTATAAGTTCGATAACTGAATATCGATGGCCTAGGTAATCACGGAATTAAATCTCTGAGGATAGATAATGCATAGACTCCCATTCATGACCTCCATCGCCCTAAGCCTAGCACGCCCAAAGAGAAGATATTATCATTCATGCTACGGACTTCCATAACTACTAATTAGTTGAACGGGCCGAACAATTGGGGGTTTAGCATGCATTGATGTAATAGTTATCAACAACTAATAGAAGCTAGTAGAGAACGCATATTTGAAGATCTGGACAGAGATACGCTCATACTCAGGAAACAGAAAACGATCAATTGGGACAGACATGAAAAAAGAACTGAAAAGGTCGTGTCGTTAATATTGCTCCCATTCAACATAAATCATTAGAATCGTAAGGGACGTTAAGAAATTAGAATAGAGGCAGAAAGTAATAAGTGCGTCATAGGCAGTAAGGATAACTGGGGCTGCCCGTGAGCTTCATAAGCTAAAATGAAGATTAAAGGAAGGGACTCAAACGAGCCAAAGAAAATGGATCGGCAAATGGAAAGTAGAGGAGAGATGAAGTACAATAGGAAGATGCCTATCCAGCCAGTAAAGGGTTGAAGGAATGGTGAGACTGGAAAGAA
The DNA here is from genome assembly GCF_000151425.1 of Trichophyton rubrum CBS 118892. Taxonomy (NCBI): domain Eukaryota; kingdom Fungi; phylum Ascomycota; class Eurotiomycetes; order Onygenales; family Arthrodermataceae; genus Trichophyton; species Trichophyton rubrum. The sequence goes on along the minus strand of NW_003456424.1, from coordinate 1,110,652 downwards.
AGATGGTATCTGTCGGTAGCTGGATTATTAGAACAGTGCCTTTAGCTATTGCCGTGAATATGGTTTGTTCATAAGGGCGATTTCACGCGCCACGGTAGGCCATTCCAGATCTCGTTTGAATGTGTTACCTCTTCTGTGCTGAAGGATCTCATCCCACTTGAGAAGCTCATATCTAAAGGATTTATTATTAGTATATGAGAAGTATAAAGAAACAACTTGGAATTAATGGGAGAAAACGGTAGAAGTGTCGGAAAAGCTTTGAATTCAACTTACACAAATCGAAGATGTGGTTGGATGATGACATTCAGTCTCCTTGCCCGAACAAAACAACTAGTTAAGTAAACGAGTTAGTTATGATTTTTGGATTCAAGATATTGTGCGAAGCTTACTATGCTCTAGGAAAAGATAGGTTCATAGTCTTCATGACCTCAGCGATACATATAGTGGCAGATCTTGAAACGCCAACACGGCAATGTACCAATGTCGCCGTTCCTTCAAATTTACCCGCATCTAAAACCGTGAAGTCAGTATTTGTTAGGCCTTCCGATTATATGCGAGAAGTAGACGCGAGAAAAACATACCAATGAATGCAAGGCATCTCTCTAGCTCCTGAGTCAAAGGGTCAATACCATTATCCTGCACTTCATTGATATACAACAGATTTTCGGCTCCCCATTTTTCAACGTCCTCGGCCATCCAGGACAGAGGTTCCCCAACGCTTAGTATTCTGCGAATCCCCAAGGACCAAAGTAGCTCCGGGTTGGTGGCGTGAGCCAAATTCCCAAGATACATGTAAGGCAATATTCGACTGGGCAAAGAGCCATCCATTTTTGTCATCCAGTTTGGGCTAGGTCGATGTGTTAGTTGTCGAGCCCTTGGATTTGGGCTCTCACTTAGCAATTTTTGTTGAATCCCTAAGAGGAATGTGACGTCAGTTGGATAGGCGAAGAAATTTCTCTTTTTCTCACAATGTAGCCTTAGCCAGGCTTCATGAGCAGGGGCACCTTCGGCATACATGAAATATGCCAGGGCAAGAAGAGAGCTTTCAGTATAACCATCCCCACAATGTATGAAGATTTTGCAAGGTTTCGTAGTAGCTGGTTTCATTGGTATATCACCATCTTTATTCTCAGAAAGAGACTTTCTCCTGCGTGGATTGACAAGTTGATATATCCATCTGCAAGTAGCAATAAAGTCATAAACTTCGGGTTGGCTCCATGAGGATGCCATAATGCTACCTGACGATGGAAATTCAATATGATGCGGGCCTTTATGGAGCTGTGACGATATCTTAGCCAAGTATCTTGTATCGGGTATACTGGCACCGTCGTGCGTTTCAATAAAAACGTCATAATGACTAGTTGGCGGCCCGCCCATGTCGTAACTCAAATCCGGGGATGGCCCTTGCCAAACATTTTTCGTTATCTCGGTTGCCTGAGACATGCTGTACATTTCTAGACGCTCCCAAAGGACTGAGCGCGTGTTAGCAGTGTAAAGGATATCATAAGATGTAAAAGAGAGAGAGAGAGAGGCCTTACAGAAGTCCATAACATGGCCTGTCAAGATCCCGTTTTGGTTAATGGCTACTATATCAGGGTGCTGGTGCTCTATATCTTGAAATGAACCTGTTTCACAGTTAGCTACCATGGGTGAACTCTCGGCTGGTTCTTTTGAAAACATGGGTGGATGGTAACTTACTGGAAACTACAAACGTGTTAAATAGTCTGGTCTCTTGACCAGGATCATATCTCCTCATCCATTCTTCCTGCGCAGTAGATATATCAACCGCAACAGCCAAGACGCTTTCCTCACTCACGTCATCGTCTCCGTATACGATAATATCTGATATAGCAGCAAGTTTTGCTGTCTGAATATGAAAATTTCTGACTGAGAAGCCTTCAGGGGGGTCTGCATCAATGAAACTGGATCCAGCCAGGATTTCGTCAGGAGCAACGGCACCCTTAAGCTTAGCCTTCGTCAAGTCACCACCAACTTTCACCACTGTAATTGATCTAAGGCATTTTGGTATCCGCCGTAGAGTTCTACGACGAGATACGAAAAACGACAGTTGAATCTGGTTCTCAGGGTGTAACCCATGGAGCCATGGGAACAGTTTAGACGGATCAGGAAGGGGTCTTGTTGCTAGATCGTCGAGAGCAATGGCTAACTGTTTGCCATTAATTGAGAATACCGGTGGATGGTTATACACCTGATGGTATCTGTTATCTGGTGGGTATAAGGCAGTTGGGTGCTGAACGCTGAATTGTTTGCTTGAAGATGAGCTGGAAGATGAATAGGAGGCAGCAGGGAGCTTGGAGTTGGCTGGGGCGGGTCCAGTAGGGCAAATAGGTAAATGTTTGTTTGGAATTGGAGTTTGACTGCGGGTTGATGATGCGGTGAGACTGATCGTTGGTGTTCCCATTGGTGGTGGAGTAGGGGTTTGTCGCACCGTATGGTGCTGAAGTATGGCTGCTGCCATAACAGTAAAGAGCAATGCTCCTTTTCTTTGTACGTGGGTAGGTGGGTGCTTTTTGTAGATAGAAGGAAGGAAACGTTGAATTGTTCGTTAAATTTATTGTTGTTTGAGGTCGAGGCCCAGGTACAAGCCAGCTACATTATCTGCCCGATTGACACCCAATGTTGTTGTAGCGTATGGAAGTATCGACGAGGCGGTTGGGCTTATAATTATAAAATGAAGCTCAGGTTGAGATGGGTGATGGCGTGTGCTTATGAGCATAGACGGCTGGGGAATCGATATCCAACGAGGGGTATAGTGCCTAGCAGAGGAACAAGGGTTAGCAGCTGGTTACTTCTGGCTACCATGGCTAAGTCTCGCCAAAACCTTTGATCTCACAATGATGACGATTCTTCATCTAGAGAAAGTGTATATATAACCGACTTACTTGTTTGTCAGACACGCCTCGCTAGATTCCTGTTGACAGTTTAAGCCTGTGGATAGCTAAGAAGCAAACCAGGTAAAACCACCCCCAACTTGTAAGCATGCGGCAACCTCGAGGTAGAGAAAAAAAGAAATGCGATGACGGGTAAGAATAAGGGCGTATATGAGTGACGCGCAGACCACTGGGTTGGGGTGAAGATAGCCCTGGGGTGTAGCTGAATGGGGGGGGGGCGGGAAGAAGTAGTATATGGATGGTGGATGGTGGAGGAGTGGAAAAGAAGGGTCGGAGGCGGGGATCAATGGAGACAAGGTAATGGGTACTTCGGTTAGTTAGCCGCCACCCGCAAGCGCGAGGTACTCGGTACAAGCAGCCAATAAGGTTTTGAGTCCAACTGGAAAGAACGCGGAAAAGTGGGGATGAACGGGGCCGCTAGTCCGCTTTTGAATGCTTTGGAAGTTGAATTAACCAATAGGGGCACGTGATGTATGCAAGCTTCTGGTCACGTGCAAAGTTTAAATAGAGGCCGAAGAAGGTAAAGTTGATATCAAAAGAAAGGAGGCTTAGGGGTGCGCTGAAGAAAGAGGGAGAGAACGAGGCGAAGAAGAGGCGTGTACGAGGAGGACGAGGGTGAGAGTGTTGAGGAAGACGAGGTGATACGATCATGGTGTGCTTGGAGCGAGGTAGCTGGCTGGTTCAACGGCTTTCCATGATGTACCGCTGCGGAACATCCGGAGGTGCGACAGGTCAAGGATGCGACCTTGATTCCGTGTTTGCACCCTAAAAACAAGAAAGTACTGCGCTCGTAATGCATACTCACACCGGGGATGGACAAGGGAATAAAAGGAATATAGATATTGTGGTCCGCCCTCCATTTATCGGCTAACCAGCAGAAGTAAAACCGCGAGGGTGAGGAAGTGTGTGGGTTACACCGTTCTGACGATCTGCTATCCGCAACTGTTTCTATCTCCTGGCTGCTCGTCTTCGCTCTTGATCAGTTACATGGTAGTATGTGGAAGAACTCAGTATACATAGTCACCATGGTGCCACTGGTGGAGACACAGTGGAGCAGAGATACAAAGTGAAGCGTCCCAGGCCACATCGTCACTCTCGGGGGTTGCCTTAATTCACTGGGCCAAGTCGGACGACGCTAGGATCGAGGAGTTGATCCAAGTACTCCGTACGAGCCTTCTGCATTCTATTTCAATTCACTTTCTGGCGCTCGAGCAAGCCGATAGGGTACTTGTGTATGCACGCTGGTGCCCAACTTACATCGCTCGAGCTTTGCAAGATCGTGGCGTCGCTTAACGAGACACATCCAGGAATGGAAACGACGCGCGTGTTGGACAGCACAACTAGCTCGTCACTTAGTTAACAAGTTAACAGCAGGTGATCAAAAAAAAAAAAAAAAAAATTAAAAAAAAATTGAGAGGATGGCTTCCCACGCACCCCTTGAAAGGCGATGCCTATTTAGAGCGATTTGCCCGCAGCCTAACTGACGCTGTGACGGTATTCCAACAGGGGCGCTTTACGTTAAGCGTTGATTTTTCGTTGGTATCTCCGAATCTTAACTTGCCAAATAATCCTTTAGTTTAGAGTAGAAGGGAACTTTTCTGATAATTATAGTTTAGTTCCCAATGCCAGTGCTAGCAGTGAAATGCTCTAGCTTCGATAGTTGGTCATCCCCCACTGTTCTGGGTACAGAAGGATCTGTAGATGGTCGAAGCATTCGCCATTCATTATCCCTGATATAAGAGCTTCCAGAAGATAACACCCAGGTGCCATTGTTCCAATATGTGCCAAAGGCAAAGCACACTGCTCCTCCACCTACGATCAAGATCCTGCCGCCTCCAACCGGGATGGAACTGTGGCCAACCAAAAGCGGCCGTGCATGGACAGGAGATCTCCAGGACATCAGAACAGATATTTCACTGGTATCTTCGTACTCAAAGACGCTGAGGTCCAGGGTTAAGACTTCATACTCGTGTGGTATACACCCATCAACAGCAATTCCTCCGATGAGAACAAGGCTCTCTCCAAGTCGATGCGCCGTGGAACCAAAACGACTAACCCATTTGGATATTTGTGGATGAAAACCTTCCAGTCGAGCCTTCTCATCTGTTAATCGGATATATATATCCCCAGTATCATCAGTGAATATCTGCCATGTCCAAAAATCATCTAGCACTAAGCCATCTTGAGACATTCCTCCAGTAAGGACTCCTCTCCCCTTACCAATGCTAGACATGACAGATCCGAAGCGCGGCATGCAAGAGCCACCATTTTTCGATAATACTGTCCAAGTTTCTATGCCGCTGTTGTTTCTCCACAGGAAAAATTCCCCACTAACAGTGCCATTCGACGATTTTCCGCCGTAGACAAGGACACCTTCTTCGCCGGTAGGAAGCATAATAGCAGTTGCAGAGTGTCGAAAGGATGCAGTTGGAAAGGGACATGATTGTCGCCACGTATCCCCTTCCATTAACCAGGTATCATTTAAGGCCTTTGACGGTGCGGTTCTACCCCCAACTAATAGATATCTGTTATTCGACATCTGCGTTATGCTATGGCATACCCGTGCTGGGAGTGACTCTGGTGGTACACATTTTACGGCAGCATACGCGGCATCTGATTGCACATATGTATCAGTAGACGAAAGACGAGCTTGTTGTCCCAACCCCGCATGAAAACCAATTTGATCACCAAAAGAAAATAAGGCTCCAAATCGCTTGTGATGGGTTGGACCTGCTGTAAAATTAGCAGTCATCCGGGGTTGAGTATCCAACAGTTCTGTAGTTGTATTAATGATCGCTTCGTCATTGCTATTGCTTGCTGTCGCCCGCGTACTAGCTCTGAGCAAGAAATAGTGTGAAGCAAACAAAGCAATCTCTTCCCACTCATCAAAAGCTTCAAACTGGTCAAGAGATGCTCGTGTTTCAGCGTCTATGAAACTGGGGTCACTCCAAGCTTCCCACAAGCTTCTAGCTCTTGCTTGCTTCCAGCCCACTTTGAGGAATCGCTGCTCCTGCTGGGTTAATGTGGGATATTTATGAATTGACTGAATCGGAGCACGCCATTTGGTGAAATGCGCTACCATGGTTCTTGCAAAGGGATGGTCAGGGCCATCTGGGAAGAACTGCTCCAACAACCCAAATTGGGTATCTGATAATAAGCTGGTTAGCATATACTCTTCAATTAACCCAGCATCGTATAAGAATGTAAGAGGAGAATAAGCGCTGACCATTACCCAGTCTCGCAGCCCATGATATTAAAGCATCGGCGGCCTTGACTGCCATATAAGTTAAAGCTACCTCAGCAGTGCACAGTATGGAGTATTCAGATGTGTCCACTTCAGATTTTAGCATTCGTTCCAACTCTGAAAGGTTTCCAAGATCGCATCCAATTCCAATATACTGTTTGGCACGGATAACAGGACCACCCACACTCGATGAAACTGCGTCAGGGATAAGCTCCCTGAGCTCAGGGCTTCTTTGTATGGCTTCCCATTTTTCCAGCATCATTTTGCGGTGATCAATCTCAACAAATATGGTATCTTCACATAGACTTGGATTCTGAGAAAGTAATTGAAAAACTAATGGGTCACTATACAAAACAAATTAGAAGATTGATTGTGTTAATGAAGTTCTTTCATTCAGTCTCCGAGATGCTGGAGGTTACAACTCACAATCCACATCCAAAATTAATGACCAGTTTTGGGCGTCCTGTCACCTCTTTGAGGAACCCTGTAACAGTATGCTCAATAGCAAACATTCGCAACCAATACCCCCGGTTTATCAAGGGAGCTCTGCGTGGGGAAGACTTGACAAAATGCCGAAAGAAGTGAGGTTCCTTGTAGTATATTCGCTCAACGCTACGTTTGGAGACGATACTACTTCCATTCGTCTAGAATAAAGTCTTAGCAAGATAAAAAGAGTGAAAAAAAAAAGCCAATAAAAACGCTTACCCCCATCACCATGCCCGCTTCTTTCTCCGTCTGGAGCTCAGTGATTTTGTTCCTCATCATAGCGCTACTTCGGTCCTCTCATGAAGCTCACACTCTGCAACTGCGCGCCAACACAGCCCGTGTTATGATAATACCATGAGCCCGGTTGGTCAGGACCAAAGGAGTCCTGAGAAGGAAAAAAGATGCCAAGTCTCGATAGAAATAATATTAACTTATCGATAAGAGTCACATGATATAAGCCTCAAAAATGATCTGTGCATCTTCCCGTGCGTCATATGATGGGCGCTAAGCCGCTTTCGGCCAAGCCACCCTGCACCTGCGTATGACTTCCGTCACTTTTCCTCTCATCGGCGATGTTTGCTCAAAACACCAACTCGTTGCGTTTGCCAGAGTCGCCATTTCAACATTCGGCAGAACGTTCAGCATACCTCCAGCAGTACAACAATATTGCCTCCTTGCCTCCCCCACCAACTGGCCACCTCGCTACCAGCTTTGTGTCTCTGGCCGCACAGTTCTACCTACTCTTGGATGATGCCTGCCACCTCGGACGCTTGACGCAACACTCCAGACGCTCGGAGAATTGGAGACCTACCTCGACATCCTCCCAGAGGTAGAGACGACGTACGGAGTTTTGAAGTTATCCTCGCTATCTGTGGCATTGGGCTGCCTGAGCAACTCTCCAGTCATACTATCTTGTCTACATTTTCGACTCCGCTCTCTACACGACAACTTGGCGCATCATGGCGATGAATTTTGTCACATTTAACCAGGACTATAGCTACCTAGCTGTCGGTATGACTCTTCATATGGATGGCCTTTCGTACTGGAAACATCTTTTAACCCGTGCGGACTTGTGCAGGCACCGCGAAAGGCTTTCGCATATTCTCGACCGACCCCTTTGTGAAGAGCTATGAGACAAAAGAAGGAAATATCGCCATGCTAGAGATGCTATTTTCCACATCTCTTGTCGCACTGATACTCTCTCCTCGCCGGCTTCAAATCACGAATACAAAGGTGAGTGGATAATTCACTTGAAGAAGCAGAGTTGCGGTACATTCTACCTGATGGAATGGCTAATGATTGCCTGAATATTTTAGAGACAGTCGATTATTTGTGAACTGACCTTCCCTACAACTGTGCTCGCTGTGCGCCTCAATAGAAAGCGCCTAGTTATCGTACTGGAGGATCAAATCTATGTCTATGATATCCAGACGATGAAACTGCTGTACACGATTGAAACATCACCAAACCCGAACGGTAATACTACATATCTAAGACTTCTTTTTCTGGTTAACTCACGGACCCAGGCTAATACATATAATTTAGCTATTTGCGCTCTGTCTCCATCGTCTGATAATTGCTATCTTGCTTATCCGCTTCCGCAGAAGGCTCCTCCTCCATCGTTCACTGCTCCTACCCACACTCCTCCAGGAAATTCACATATTGCTCCCACGAATGGAGAGGTGTTAATATTCGATGCCCAAAAGCTTGAAGCCATCAATGTTATAGACGCGCATCGATCACCACTGTCGTGTATCTCATTGAACAATGATGGTACCATGCTTGCTACCGCATCTGATAAGGGCACAATTCTTCGTGTCTTTTCGGTCCCTGACGGCCATAAGCTGTATCAATTTCGCAGAGGATCGATGCCATCGACTATATACAGCATGTCATTCAACACTACATCTACCCTGCTGTGTGTCTCATCTGCCACGGAGACCGTGCACATCTTCAAATTGGGCCACCAAGGAACAGCAACCGGCTCCCCCGGTTCAACTGGAAGCGCGAACAGTTCACCACCGGGAAGCCGTCCGCGTGCGACTTCTGGTAGCAAAGGGCCAGACATGGATGGATTCTTGGGACGCAAACATGATGGTACGTTCATGGGTTTGATAAGACGCACCTCACAGACACTCGGAACCTCAGTTGCTGCCACGGTAGGCGGATACCTGCCTAAAGGTGTGACGGAGATGTGGGAGCCAGCACGCGATTTCGCCTGGATTAAACTGCCCAAGCATACCACAAATTCTCAGCCACGGTCCGGGCCTGTGAGAAGTGTTGTTGCAATGAGTAGCAATACGCCGCAGGTGATGGTGGTGACGAATGATGGTGTCTTCTACGTCTTCAACATCGATCTTTCGAAAGGCGGCGAGGGTACACTGACTAAACAGTATTCGTAAGTCCAGCTTCCCCTTACTTTGAAACATCTTTTCTCTGTTTGATATTCCGTCGATTTATGGCTAGGCCCGCTAATTTGATTACGTTTCTAGCGTCCTCGACTCCAGCGAGAGACTGGGATCGTCAGCAGCTGACTCCTGACCTAGCCAGACTGAAATATGGCAGCGTCCAATGAGAAGGAAAAAGTGGCTGAAGATAAGTAAAACCACTAGCGATGGGTTGCTGGTGGGCTTGCGGGTACTGCAGCGGGTGAATCATGTCAATCACGCTTATCTCTCCATCTCGACGTTTTAAAATCATTTCTCCTGTCTTTTTATCATTTATTTTGGTGTCCGGATTTCGTCTCAAGGCAGCTCACTCGTTTCCTTTCTTACGAACGAATTGCATCTGTGTTTTTTTTATGTGTTGCAAGGGCGTTTGATCGTGAGGGTGTATGGATGTTTGTCTATTTAATTGCTACTGCTGCATGGCTAAAGCAGTGTTCCCCCGGTACTCAAATGTATGCATTCTATCTCTCCCCACGAAGATCGTCCTACCCAATTTTGTCTCCCCTGCGGGGAACATGTTTGTCCAGTCAATCCACAACGGAGATCATACAAAGGGAGATAACTAGTATAAAGTCATGCATGAAAGGGAGCGAACTGTACACCAAGCCCGAAGACACCACGATCATCCGTCCGTATCTTTTGGCCGACAGCTCGCAATGACGCAAAAGAGACACCATCTGATCGCTCCCAAGCGTTCATCGTATTCAGGTTGTCTGCCGTAGTTATTCCGGGTTTCCGGCCATCAGAGAACGGCCCTCCTTCGCTGCCGGAGACAAGGGCGCACCCAACCCCGGCACCCGCAGAAGGAGGGCCAGTCCAGGGTTCACCGGCTTTCCCAAATTTCGTCGATTTATGGGCCTTCCCAGCTCCACTGAGGTAAACCACGAATCCTCCAGCTGCGGTCCTCCATGCGGGATGATGGGCTATCCGTCGACCTAGGTCAACCGGCTTCGACCCGCCGGATGCTAGGCTCCCGGAAGATCGAGTTCCAAGTTGGCCGTAGACTCATGAAGTCTCATATATATAGGCTGCGTCTTCTCGCCATCTTGTCAACATTATTGTCCTCGCCATTGTCCTCTTAATGCGAGTCCTCTATCGTCGTAGGACATTCCGTATAACTAGTTAGTTATATAGTTGGTTATCCGGAACAAAGCAACTCGGGCAGCTGGTGGGCAAGATGAGCGTCCCGCTGACGACCCTCAGCCAGGGCTGCATCGACTCGCCTCCTCCCCAGCCGGAGATGAGAGAAGGTATGCATTAACCGTCTAGTCAACCAACGGGATAGACCAGTGCTGATAGTTTCGATAACTACTGCTAGTTGACGAGGAGAATAGACATGCTGCTTCGATCAATTCATCTCACTCGAATCTGCCGAAATGGAACAAGCCGGCTATCAATCTGTGGAGGTTCGCGGCGGCGAACTATACCTTTATCATCCTCGGTGCCAACGATGCAGCGTATGGGGTGAGCTTCATCATTGTCGAGAATCCAGCCAAGGGGTTGACAGATAACTAACTGACTGACTCTTTTATTTTGATATCGGTTAGGCTGTGATACCATATGTATGTATTACAACCCCCAACTGCTTCTCGGCGTCGAGCTAACTGAAATATCTAGATTGAAAAACATTATAATATCTCGTATACAGTTGTCTCTCTGATCTTCTTGTCGCCTCTGGGTGGCTATGCAGCGGCAGCGACATTCAGCAACATGATTCATATGAAGCTGGGTCAGCGTGGTATTGCTTTCCTGGGGCCATGCTCGCATATCCTGGCTTATGTTGCTGTCTGTCTTCATCCACCATATCCAGCCCTTATCGTTGCCTTCATTTTTGCTGGTTTCGGTAACGGAATTGCCGATGCAGCTTGGAATGCATGGATAGGTGGCATGGCAAATGCAAATGAACTCCTCGGTCTACTCCATGGCTTCTACGGTCTAGGAGGAATGCTTGCTCCTCTTATTGCAACTGCTCTTATTACCAAGGCCGGATGGGAATGGTACGAGTTTTACTATTTGCTCGCCGGGGCCTCCTTCTTGTCTCTCGCCTTTTCCCTCCCGGCATTCTGGAGTGCAACCGGATCCAGATATCGAGAGGCTCACAGTGACTCATACGATGAAGTCGAATGTCATGGAAACAATATCAATGCCTACACACCTCCGGTACAGGTAAACAAGCTTATGGTTAAGCTGTTGGGCAAGACCAGGATGGCAGAAGCGTTGAGTAACCGGGTAACCTGGATATGCAGTATCTTCCTTGCAATTTACGCCGGAGCAGAGGTCGGATTGGGAGGTTGGATTGTAACCTTCATGATAAATGTCCGACATGGTTCACCCTTTGACTCTGGAGTCACTGCTACAGGCTTCTGGCTGGGGATTACACTAGGTCGGATGATCCTAGGGTTTGTTACCCCTAGATGCTTCAAAACAGAAAAACATGCCGTTGTGTTCTACCTTGGATGTTGTATTGGGCTGGACCTGGTATTCTGGCTTGTCCCTAATTTCTATGCTTCTGCTATCGCTGTTGCATTTATGGGTTTCTTCCTAGGGCCGTTGTTCCCAGCAGGTGTCGTTGCAGCAACTAAACTACTACCAAGAAACCTCCACGTTGCTGCTATTGGTTTCACATCGGCCATGGGTGCCTCAGGAGCAAGTACTTTGCCGTTTGCTGTCGGTGCCATCGCCCAGGCAAAAGGAGTCGAGGTTCTGCAGCCGTTCATACTAGGAGTACTGATTCTCTGTTTGTTAGTCTGGATGTGTCTACCCAGTCTTCCAAGGAGCAACATTCGCATTTGAAACTGCGGGATGGGATAGAACATAGGGGTATATATGGAGGCGGAAACTTCTTTAGTCAATTTCAGTCTAGGAAATCAGGGAGGATAACTTATGAGAAACGAAACGCATTATAGTCATTCAAAGACTGGGTTAGGCATATATATTGATATATATAAACAATCCAACACCTTATACATGACATCACAGCGCACTTCCAGCTATCTCATTCAGGTAAAGAAGTCATTACTCCAAGGTCAAGCGGTAAAGAGAATACTTCAGGCGTTTTGACAACACACAAAGTCGCCGCCGCCAGGACAAACCGGATCTAGCATATGTTAGGTGCATCATACGGGACATCAAGCATTTGGATATTCAACCTACCCGGGAGTACGGTTCCTATGCACTCGTTTTTCCATTTGCATACCGCATTCCTTCCCTTGCCCGGACAGGGAGAGATCTCACATCCCCACACATTATTCCCATCAAAGGGACAGGCCCAGTTCTTTGTCTCCGGAGTTCCCTGGTACGCCCATCCATGATAGGTATTGGTGCAGACGTTGTGATCCAAGCAAATACAGCGATCTGTGTTCCATTCTCCGTAGCATCTACCACCCACAGCAGCAAATGTGGGTGTAGGCAGGAGTAAAAGTGTGGCAAAAAGAGCCTTCATTTTCGAACAATCTGTCCTTTGACTTCGCGAGGGTAATGTCGAAGAGTGATTCTGCTTGGGAATGAGGGCCAAAATCATTGTTTCTTGATGATGAGGCTGAGGGACAGTTAGGGTATATATACTTGGACTATTTATAGTCACTCTTTGGATATCGTATTTCTCGTGAATCTCTTATCATTCGATGTCTATGGTTGGGCAGAGATGGGTGAAATGGCTTTGAGGAGCTGGAAGATCGTCATTTTACGAGCCAACATCAAACGATCAGCCACTCATAACTAATTGCTGCCTGACACATGGTCAATTTTCTTGATGGAGAGACGCTTTTTCATCGTTGTCATCTGGACCTTGCATCCAACGTGGTTACTCTGGACATTCCTGGTGAAATACCTTGAATGTTGTGCAGCGATAAACACCAAGCCCTGTGTTTGTATGAAGAAGCTATATAGTCTGCCGACGACCTCCCATTTGTACGGAGTACTTCTTTGATGAATAAATAGAGATAATCAAGACAACTGCTTTTGTGCTCCCCGACTCGTTTCACGCTCGTAGGCAGTTGACTACATACCCGCTTCAGAGTGTTCATTATTTTCCTTCCCAGAAGCAGAAAATAACAAGTTAACTAGTTAACCACGTCAACACAAGGTGAAGCAGTTAGTTAATGCAAGACAAGCTCGGGATTATGAAGGCAAATACTTACTGAGCAGCGGCCTGCCCAAGTTATAAATAACCAAATAGCCGAAGAGTGCTTGTATGTACTTCATCCCAAACTAGTCCTTGCGCCCTCTAGAGTCCCAACGTTCGGACGTCCCCAGGCCAGATGATATTATTCCTCCATCCTGATACCCTTTCCAGGTCAAATATCGCTCCTTTGCCGTTCACGATACGAGTAGCTGGAGGATGGCAGTGGGTCGGCCTGCTGCCACGCGCGTGATGCATCCCACAGTGCAACGTCGAGGGACTGACGTTCCACATGTTCACCAATCGAAGCCATGCTGAAAACATGTCGCTGGCACCGTGGTAATGAGCTTCAAGGATCCAGGACGGCTGGACTCGATCAAGGAACAAGGGGACAACCAATCGCCATATCTGGGCCCTATTGGAGTGTTACATTCCACCGCAGGGGAATACTAATATAGCTGTTTTCATTTGGTTCAAGAAGCCAGTGACAGCTTTGCCTGCAGGTGCTATAATTCCGCAAGGATAATAATACACGTTTCCCGCTTTGTCACTGCTGTTCAGAGCTGCAAGAGAGACATGTACCCATGGCAACTGCTATAAAGTGCATGCGCCCTCCCATGTCTTCAAGTTGTCGGTTGAAAATATTGTCCTGCGTTTCCTTCCTCCGCATCTTTTCATACAGAGTTGACATATCCAGGCATCTCTAAAAAATGCGCCTTCACTCTGTCCTTGCGGTGGCTACAGCTGTCGGCTGTGCGGTAGCCCATGAACCTATCATCCAAGTTCCCAAGTGTCCCTGGAATGCTCTGATTAATTTCGACAAGACTGTTCCTGACCAAAAACCCTTCCCACGGACGACCATTAGGCTTTGCTATAACAGCAAGACATTCAGCTTGAAGTTCGAGGCAAAGGACGAAAAGTATTTCTACTTCGACCCTTCCCACAAGATAAACGATGATATCTGGAAATATGAAGTGATGGAAGCCTTTATCTCTACCGGCCATGCCGATCCTTCAACATATCTCGAATTTGAAGTCAGCCCCAACAACGTCACATACCAGGCCTTTGTCTACAACCCATCCAAGAACCGAGCAGACGGCGCTCCATTTGACCACGCCTTCATCAGCAACCCCATAGCAGACGGAATCACCTCGAAGACATCTCTTGCTCAAACCCAAGGGAAGTGGACTTCAGACGTGCAGATCCCTCTTGCTCTCTTTAATGTGGACACTCCCCGCGGCTCGAAATGGCGCATGAACTTTTTCCGCACTGTGACTTCTAAAGAGACTTATCCAGATCAGATCTTGGGTGCTTGGAATTCACCAGACAAAGCTAGCTTCCATATAACGTCCTTTTTTAGAAAAATTGTCTTTGTCTAGAGGCAGTCTGGTGGCTGAATACGGCTCTGTCCAGAGTTGACACGCCATGATTTAATGCGGAGATTGGCCCTAGTTAGCAGCGTACAGCTCATGTGCAAGACGACCTTATCCATGGCAGAAGATTTAATTTATTTATAAAGAAAAAAAAGCACCTCTGATGTTATTTCAGATATTCATCGTTGCTTCGTTGTCTTCGTCGTGGCCAAAACTGTCAAAACAAGAATATTAGTCAAGCTCAGGCTCAATGAACCATCACGTGATTGGTCGTGGATTTTCGACCATGTCGAGGCTGATATTGACGACTTTCCGTCATGATCTGGCTCAGTTTGACAATGTATCAATCGGAGGGAATATATGCAGCACATATTCGAGAATGCACAATGCAAGACCACAAAATCCCGAGAGAAGGCCCAGAAAGAAGGCTGTAAACCCTTCTGTTCAGCGTGCAGTCAAACTCTTTATCGATAATTATCTTGAACCTTCATTCATGCTGGACAACAACGTTGATCTGGACAGTTTACTGTCTTCTGTCAGTAAAAGATTTACTATATACGAACCCCTTCTTCTTCTCCCTCCAAACTTTTTCAACAAGAGCCCTCAATGGGAATCGTTCATTTCCCTTTTAACCAGTGCCCAACTGCAAGAGTTATACGCCTGCATAGCGGAGGTTTTTTTACCGATGGGCGTAACTCATGTAGCAGTGAATGCTCCTATTTCACTTACTACTCGTATTGAAGAAGAGAATAAAGTACGAGGCCCGACAGATTTCACCCCTTTATTAGGAGATTTTGGCCCAATGATACCCTCTGCAGACCAAAACATACACCCATCAGAGACAGATCTCCAGGAAGCATTCTGGGTGAAGACTGTGCAAAACTCCAAGATAACCCAAGTCTGGGCTCCATTATATACAATGTTTAGCCGTGGGAATATCGTGGAGAAGGCAAGAATTCTTGGACTAGAATCAAGGTTTGATGGCTTGACCGAACAGCAACTCTGTCAGCCTGTGCAAAATATTTCCGTGGTAGACCTGTACGCTGGAATTGGCTATTTTGTATTTTCGTATTTGAAAATGGGCGTGGCCAGGGTTTGGGCTTGGGAGCTTAACGGTTGGTCCATTGAAGGCCTGCGGAGAGGATGTGAAGCAAACAAATGGGAAATAAAGATATTGAAGGTGAACAATGAAGGGACGGTTGATGGGATTGACGACCTGGTTGAAATGATGGGAGATGACAACCTGCGAGTGATTGCCTTCCACGGTGATAACGCCTTCGCTGCCGGTGTTATGCAAGACATCAAGGCCAAGGTGGAGGCAAGGAGAGCTTGGAAGCCAATACGACATGCTAATCTGGGCCTCTTACCAAGTTCAAAAGACACTTGGGGCAGTGCCACAGCTTTGATAGATCCAGAAATGGGTGGATGGGTTCATGTGCATGAAAACGTCAATGTTCACGAAATACATGAGAAGCGGGCTGCAATTGTTGCAGAGTTTAAAAGACTACAGTCCAAGCAAGAACTTATAGATCGTCATGCCTCGAGCGAGGTAGAGTGTGTGCATGTTGAAGAGGTCAAGACTTATGCTCCAGGCGTGATGCACTGCGTTTTCGACCTGAATATCCGACATTCCCAAGTTTTGACCGTGAGAACGCAGGATGAAATTACTTAGCCAAGTTATTGTTGCATACGACTAGTAGGCGCGTTGCTACAAAGAACACTGGCGAGTGGTATGGTATATACACTGGCATTAGAATTCTATTAAACATGCTAAATGAAACCATGCAGTATTCTATTCGTTCAGACATATCCAGCTAACTGAATGGGAGATATTCTGTAGATGTACTTGAAGTGAAGACACATCAGCCTAACAATTTGAATTAGAAAGCTTACGCACTTGGACTTTTCAAAAATTTGGCAGGAATATTGGCAAGCACAATATCCATGCTTTCAAGCTTCTCCAATCTGAGGCTTTCGGCATACTCCCTGTCATGCTTTCTAAAGTGTTCAATATCCTCCGGATGGGTCAAATCTTCCTCTTTTGCATCATCTCCATGGTACTTCTCAAAGTGATGAATTTCATATTCGTACTCCATGTCACCATGGTGTCCGGGTCCAGTTCCAAAATCAGGCAGCTTCTTGCCTTGCTGTGTGAGACGCACATAGTCGTTGGCTGAAATCACGCCTGTCTTAAGAGGGTCGAAGATATTAAAAACCTCTCGAAGTATTTGTTGTTTTCGTTCTTCGGTTAATGCCGCATTCGATTCATCATCCAGACCATATGTTCGTCGCACTTCGTCTGTTGTCCATAACCCGGAGTTATCATAGTCGTGTAGTGAAAAGAAGGATCTGGCGTCAAATGATGTGATGTGGTGCTCCTCTATAACAATTCTAACTTGTCAGAGACAAACTCGTGCCAAATATTTTTTTACAAAAAGCAAAAGAGCATTCAACCACGGAACTGCTGGTTGGACTCGATGATTTAATAAACATACCCATCATGTGGAGGGTTGCCCAGTCGAGGTTGGAGCGATCTTGGTTATCGCCATGAGACCCATGGGCGTAGATAGAGGGGGTGAATGCCAAAAGGGCTAGTAAAATACTCCGTGGGCTAATCATCGTGAGATACGGTATGCCTTTCGACACTGTGAGCCCTTCAATTGCTGCTGGATATCGGGAGGTACCCTCCACTGGCAACCCTTTGTAGATCTGATAGAGTCGGCATACGCTACACTTGAGCGCGAAAATTTGCATTGTTTGCACTAGCCCTACCTTTTGCTTATGTAATATACCAAAAGTCAATTTTGCCTAGACGAAGAAATATGTCCATGGAGGGCTTCGATCGTTGATATCAGCAACTCATGCCATATTGCCGCTCCGAACGCCCGCAATTAACGTCCACAGCATGGATTCCTTCACTGTCCTGCGCCAGGGACCATCTTTGATATAGAATACAACTCACGAGTATCCTTCCCCCACCCCAATCGCCGCCCTCCGATGCCCCGTACACATTCCGCATGATGAAGACGTTTTGGCCACGGGCCCAGATACAGGCCTATACCTGCCGATGTGGCTCTTGCTTGAAGAGCTCTACTTCAAATGCTGCATCTAACCGGACCGTATCTGCGGCGAGTCGAAGGCGGCTGTTAATTGGGAATAGCGTCACCGGATTTTATGCCACTTTATTTGCTGCTGCTGTTGCATGGGATACTAGCGTCAAGACAAGAAGGAGGATTGAGAGACAACAAGAAATTGAGGCCGTGAAAGCAGAGGTTGAAGCGCTCGAGCTTGATCAACTCCGTCGATTAGAAGCTCTAGCATCAAGGCAGAGGTTTCGGACGTCAACACCATCACAACAACGGAGGGGATACAGTACATCTACAAGGCCGGACACATTTCGGCGCACTTACCGTGGATTATCCACCCAAGCTGTCGGAGCTCAATGTCGAAACTCAGAAGTCGAAGCGCTTGATGTGGAATACATCAATTTAGGGACGGAGAAGCCAGCAACCCCACAGATAAAATCACACCCCCGCGAGCTAACGAATTACGATTTGGACGTGGACCCCAGATCTGAGGCCGAAATAGAACGATATGAAAGCGACCTCTCACTTAACGATATTCTACGGCAACGGGCGATCCTCCGATTAGCTGCAAGACAACTAGCAATTAAGATGATCCTACGACCTGCTCTAGCTCACTTGTACGCTGGCGTTCCGTTCACTTCTCGGACATCTTGCATCCTCCCGGATATCGAAATAGAAAAGCTTCTGGAAGAACTTGAAGATATCCGGGTTAGAATAGCTAAACTCCGGAGTTCTCGGGATGCATGGTTTGGCGATCTTGCCAGGAATATCACAATAGTGGAGCATGAGAATCTAATCGCAGAGAGGGCTGCTTTGAATGAAGATTTGAAGCGGATGTATACCATGTACCAAGACGACGAATTGACGTCTCGAGATCTGCTTGTCAAAGTTGCAGAAAATATCTTATCATCTGAAGAGCCATTATCACGACTTTCCGTGTCTTTAATGATAAGGATGTTTGGTCGGTCAAGGCAAAACGATGTGGTGAATATGATAATTGACTCGATATTTCCAAATGGTCTTATTCTTGGAGAAGGAGTGATTATAGCCACCCTGGACTTTTTCAACAAGTCCAAAGATTTGTACAGGTTTGATGGTTTCTTAAACAGGTTGCTCGGAGGAAAACTGCTACGTTTACCGCAGTATTGGAAACTCACCAAGGTCGGCAACATCGAAATTCCAGTACCACCAAGGGGCAGCGATCATGCAATTTTGAGCACACTTATATCTTCCGCTCTTGGTTTTAACCAGCCGCAGAGGGCAGATGCTTGGTTAGCCGTCATGAGACATCGTGGATATTCAGACAATCCGCACATACTAGGGTCTTACCTACGATATTATGCGCAACAACAGGACTGGGAAAGGGGTGGTTTGCTTCTCTTGAGAGTGGTAGACTATATATCTTCCACTGTGGCGGATAATGAAGGCCAATTTGAACGATTGATATTATACATGGCCGCCTTCTGCAATTCTTGTGGAAAAGACAGACTGGGGAACTCCATTTTAAAAGCTGCTGCTGTCCATGGTATTGATTGGCAAGATGCCTACAATTCTACCGATGAGAGAATCGTCATTTTGTCCACTTTGGAGCGGTGGCGGGCAGCTGCGGAACTTCCCAAACTTCCTGTTTCCCAATTATCTGTTGATGAGAGACACAGAGCCTTTGCAAATAGCGTTAGAGGAGCCATTCAGCAAGCTGTATCGATAACACAGGGCCGAAATACATTATACCAGCGGAGGTATGACCAGCTTGCGTACGATATTCGAAGCTCTGAATTGGTCATCCGTGATTTGAAATTTGAAATGGACAAGGAGAGCCACATACGAAATATGAGAAATTTACATCTTAAGCTATCTCAGCCAAGCGAAACTGAATCTATCCGGGAGGAAGTTCATTCCTTGGATATAGCCATCCGAGACATCGCATTGGAGATTGAACGCCAAACGCGAAAAGCAGAAATGGCTACTCTCAAATCACAACTGGACATGATACAGACAATGCTGTCTCACCAGTCTCCGAAGGCGGATACGACAACTCACGAAACATCTTTAGCCTCTAAGCTTACTGCCGCAAAACCTCATTCTGCTCTCTCCTCTGCTACCACTGAATTACAGAGACCTCCAACGAAAGTTTCTCCCCAAATAAAAAAGGTCTCAGCTATCAACAAATACTCTTCTTCAAATATTCGCAAATCCTACCAATCTTTCCCGTCTAATTGAGCGCCATGCCATCCCTAAAATAATTTATCCATCCTCACACTGCCTTCACCTCCTTCATCTCCTTTACCCAATAACCTAACCAATCTTCGGGGCATATTGCCATAATCTTGTTCATATATTATATGTGGTCTATGTTAGGATATTTGCGATGACCTACGCTCTAGAACTTGGTTAAATGTACTATTATCGTTTAGGGAGGTTCATCAACACTTGAAAAGCGGACCCGGCGTTATGTATTATAGATTCAATGAAGGCCTAGCACAAGGCGATATGACAAACATACATCCCAGCTTGCTTTTATAGGTCATTGGTAAAAATTGGCATGTATTGCAGAATGTCTGTATCTGTCTAAGGACTCTTTTAGAATTCTATAACTTTTTTCGTCCTTGTGAGTGCAAGTAAATAGAGCCACTTTAGTGTCTTGATAGCAGATAAAGACCATTGTAGAGGGTGATAAATTCACGATCACTCTCTATAATCCGGTATAAAGGTCCTCATCCGAGCCTAACACTTGTGATATCATTAATACCGATAGGCCGTGGCAAAGCCTTCATAAGCTACAGACAAAGAAAACCAAGTATCATAAATGATCCTAGTTAATTCTCTGCCTGTCTAAATGTTGTAGCGGTGGTCTTGACTAGATTCATCTTTTTTTGCTCGCATCAGATCGCATCTTTTCCTTTCGAGATAGTCTTTCGCCAGCTCGAATCAATGCGGACCGAATTTCTCCTTTCGGGAAACTGGAGATATCATAGTACGCAGGAGAAATGTCCTATAGTAAACATGTTAGAAAGCTAGGAAAACAACACAACGAAAAGTATAGGAAAAGCCTAATCAGTAAGGAACTTACTAAAAGCCATTCTCCCTTAACTGCGGTGACAGTTCTAATAAAGCTCTTCGTGGTCAAGACAAACTCGTTGTACAAGACCCACTCAGCCTCATATCCCAAAACTGTGCTAGGATGCAATAAAACCGGCTCATTGTTATCCTTGACAGTACGATACAAGTTTTTCCCTTGACTCTCTTTCTTGGCAACCTGCATGAAAAATCCAGCTACAAGTGCGCGACGGATGTTCTCATAATATTTCTTATCTTCAAATGGGGTAGAGACTAACTCAATTTCTTCCCGCTCCATTATACGCTGAAGCTGTAGTCGGACATTATCAGCGGACTGCAGAGATCGTAAGGAGAGGAAATGATCATGGCACCATTGTCGAGGGTTAGCTTGTGCTTCTGGCCCCTTGAATGCATGATAGGCATTAAGTAGAGTAAGATGATCACCATCTGGATGGGAAAAGAGCGCCTTCATTTCATCTGCACGCTTCCGCTGCGCAACAGGGCGAACAAAGATTTGGGGTACTGAAAGTAAGGAAGTAATAGACAAGATTTCATTGGAGCAGTAGAACTCTGGGGAGCTTATCAGCATCACAGCCAGAGCAGGGTCCAAAGGAAACTCGGAGGCTAATCGACCAAGAGCAGTGAGGTTTCCATCGTCATCTAGACATGCCAAATAGTTGAGCTCTTCTAAGGCTCGCATCAGGGTTTCAGGAGCTGGAGGATCCATGAGATCAAAGTGAACCAAGTCATCAATACCAAGTTTCTTTAAATCCAGAACCGTGGAAGATAAGTTTGAGCGAAGAATTTCCGGATACGTTTGTTCGATAAGTTCCTTTTTGAAAGCGCCTTCAGTGTAGAGACGGAAACATTTCCCAGGTCGAGTACGACCAGCACGACCAGCACGTTGTTGAGCTGAGGCCTTTGAGATAGGGGATACAAGCAGAGACTCCACACGAATACGTGGGTTGTATACTTTCTGCTTAGAAAATCCTGGATCTACCACATACACGATACCGTCGATGGTAAGTGAGGTTTCTGCAATGTTTGTGGATATAATGCATTTCCTTCCAGGTCTTCCCTTGGGTTTTCGGGGCGGTGGTGGGGGCTCGAATATACGCTGTTGCATGGCTGGAGGTAGAGAACCATACAAAGGATAGACTTTCATTGGCCCGGCATCGACTTCACGGATCATCTCGTCTACTTCGAGAGAAGTCTTGCGAACAGCATCTTCGATCTCCTCCTCTCCCGTTAAAAACAGAAGGATGTCACCTTCTGGCTCGGTAGCATGAATCTGTAGGACCGTGCGGATGGCAGCTTCAACATAGTCCTGCTCTGGTTCGGGGGTATAGAATATTTCTACTGGATGGGTTCTTCCAGGAACCGCCAGTAATGGCGCATCAGAAAAGTAGCGTTGGAACTTCTGCGCATCCAAAGTAGCAGACATGATAATAAGTTTCATATCTGGACGACGCAGTACGACTTCCTTCAAAAGACCCATGAGGACATCCGTTGCCATTGTACGTTCGTGAGCTTCATCGAGTATGATGGTGCTATACCGCTTGAGATCGTGATCGTGCATGGCTTCGCGCAACAACATACCATCCGTCATATACTTGAGTATGGTTTTGGAGCTGGTCTTGTCCTCGAATCGAATGCTATATCCAACCTCTTCTCCAAGGTTAACGTCCATCTCATTTGCAACACGCTCGGCAACTGACATAGCAGCAACTCGTCGCGGTTGGGTACAGGCGACCAACTTTCCTCGAAACTGAGGAAGATCATCGTATAGCACGAATTGTGGAATTTGCGTAGTCTTTCCCGAACCGGTTTCGCCAACGAAAACAAGAATTTGCGATTGTTGATAGAGCTTGAGGAATTCATTCCTACCTGAATATTAGTATCATGTATTTGAAAAGGAAGAGAATGCTGATATGGCAAACATTACCTCTGCTGATGAACTGGGAGATCGCGTCGGGCCCTGAGTATGGATACATATCGGCTGGAAAACGGTTTGCCCGTGAAAGGGTTCACACTGCCGCTTTCAACCTCATTCGCCATCTCTGCAGTGGTCTCATGTCTTCTGAAAGCTGCGAGGGGTGATTCATCGTTTATCCCACTGGATGCATCCTCGTTTTCATACATATGGGCGAGGTACGGGTTCGATCGAGGGTCCGATTCTGCCGTTGTCTTTAGTCTTTTGGCGCGAGACGCATTCTCACTGTCACTCCGAGCTGCCATGGTGACGAATGGACGTGACTGTGAGGTCTCCTGGTCTCAAGTCGCCGTCGAGTTGCAGGATGTCCGCGTTCAACAGCTGGCGTCGTTTTGGTTGCTTGAAGTCTTCAAAAGATAAAAAAATATTCCGAGAGAGAAATTTTGGCGGGAGGTCCGCGATAGGAAGGTAAGCCGATAACTAGAGTCGCGGCAAACTTGCCAAGTCTGGCGCCCACCACAAAATTTAAACTATTTTAACTATCTTCCCCCCCGCGACGTCAAATTTGAAAACCGTTGAAAAGCCGGGTGCGATATCAAAATATTGACAGCCGTCCCACGGAGTGAGGGCATGGCTGTTAGCTTCCTGTGCTTTTATCTGTCCCGGAGCTAGCTATAGTTGGCCAGCCTCAGATTTGAACTTGGACTTGCACATTATCAGCTGGCGAGTTTGGTCCTAACCTACTAATCAGTCTAATAGCCAAGGGGGTTTGATGGCAATTGATCACTCAAAGTATTAAGGTACTGGACAGTAACTCAGAGACTGGATGCTCATCATGGCCCAGGCTGAGGGAACTCCGCCGACATTCGTCGTCGGGCAACATGAATCTGAACGGAAGTTCCGTATCACTAATGAAATATCTCAATTGGCTCATGATAATGGTGTATGATATTTTCCTTCCTATACACACCCTTGACACACTTGTTTCTAACGAATATTTAGTATGATATGCTTACAACACCAATAACGACACCGCATTTTCAATCGCGTGTCCTTTCACTATTGTCTATCCATCTTTCAACAGTTAATCAGCCAGTCCAGGACGTAACTGGCACGTATTTCACCTCGCGTAATTCTGCACCTCTCAAAATACCCTCATTTACGACCGCAGATACGAACCTACGACCAGAAGGAACCAACAGTTATGTGGTTGCCGTGTCAAGTCGATGGATAGACATGTGTTCACCAGACCCATTGATTGCTGATATATCTCGCCAAGTTCTCTTGTTGGAACTGGCTTATGCTGCATTTTGTGGTGTTCATCATGCTATCATTCCTGGCCCAAAACTACACCATGGAAGCTCACATGGGTATGGACTGATTTACTATGCTCGAGCAATTCAAGAGGTTTTAACAACCGCACCATATATTCGCATCAATATCTGGTTGCCTGTGGTTGACAATCCCGAATTGGAAGCGGACCAAATGGGAGATATTTCTCCGTTTGCTAGGCCCGAATATTTGGGTAACTCAATGCCTGAAGTAACCCCAAAGTTAGACTTGTTTGGAACCTGGAATGCATGGAACATAATTAGGAAAGTCTGTAAATATCATACAAGGTTAACAGTAGGTAAGAAAAATGTATTTACCCAGAAGATCATTGCACGCAAAGTCCTCTTTTGCCCCAGCCTCCATACAAGCTTATGGTCAATCCCTGCTACCTCGTTGACTCTACCATTGACTTGTGCTAACTATCATGTTTAATATAGCCCTATCGTTACCCCGACAGCTTCCTCCATCAACTGTACAGACAAGGTGGTTGTCGGAGCCTGTTCGTATATTCACACTGACAAGCACTTCGTTCGTGAAAAACCCTAAAAATTTCCCTGTCCTGAGCAAAGCGCATCAGTCGTACATCTTTCGTGCTATGCGAGGAGTCCCTCCATGGATTTTCCTCTGCGATGTTGGGTCAATACCTGGATTGGAGAAAATAGACGGCCATGCTCCGACACCTGCTGAGGCAGCACAGGCTCCAAAGAAAAAGGAGGACCTGGTGCCCCATCTGTCATATATACGAAATCTAGAGAGGAAACAGCCACAGTGGACTCGCGTGGAAAGCTTCACTCTAGGATATCAAGATTACTTGCAAGCGCCACTGCAGCCTCTCACGGTTAACCTTGAAAGCGTGACATACGAGGTTTTCGAAACGGATCCAGTCAAGTATGAATGGTACGAGCGGGCTATTGCGAAAGCTCTAAAGGACTGGGGGCTTGAAAAGAAACCGACATCTAGTCAGGATGGCCGGGTGGTACTAGCTGTAGTCGGTGCTGGGCGTGGGCCTTTGGTCTCTAGGGCCATTCGAGCAAGTGTTGAAGCTGGAGTTGACATTGAGTTATGGGCCTTAGAGAAGAACCAAAATGCATTTGTTCACCTACAGAGGCAAAACGAGGCTGTCTGGGGCGGAAGTGTGACTCTGGTGCATTCTGATATGAGAAGCTGGAAAGGACCGGTTCGAGAAATCCAGGCTGAAGGTATGTCTTGATTCTGACCAAATGATCAATAAGAAATATTAGTGGAATTGATGTTCAAGAAGAATCATTCTAATATACTTTCATACTTTTAGATTTAGCAGCCGAAACCAAACCTTCGAAAGTTCACTACCCAATCGACATCATCATATCTGAGCTATTGGGTTCGTTTGGTGACAATGAACTATCACCGGAATGCCTTGACGGTGTTGAGCATCTTTTAAACCCCGTTCATGGAATCTCAATTCCTACTTCATATTCATCGCATATTACACCCATTTCGGCGCCTCGTCTTTATGCGGATATTCAGAATCAGACCAAATCGAATCCGGCCGTTCCAGAAACCCCTTATGTTGTCATGCTACATGCATTTGACTATCTTTCAACCACTGCGCCTGCAATTTCCCACCTTAGTAGCGTGGCTTCTAGCGCTGCGGCCTCTACTTCAATTTCCACTCCTTCTGCAACTCCACCACCCATGAAAGAGGTAGATACCCCGATTATTCAGGCAGCCTGGAGTTTCTCACACCCGAATCCGAACATACCAGAGGAGTCTAGGTTATCAGCTAGACCTTCAAACTCTCACAATACTCGCCAAACTCGACTAACTTTCCCCTGCACTGAGGGCGGAACATGTCATGGTTTGGCAGGATATTTCGAAACAGTGTTATATCGGGATGTTGAATTGTCGACCAACCCTCTAACTATGGATGCTAAAAGCAAGGATATGATAAGCTGGTTTCCTATCTACTTCCCATTGAAGGTACGTAAGCCTAGGTTACATTTTAGCTCCTATCTGTGCTAATCATACCTTTCTACAGAGCCCTTTGTATATCCCTGAAAACTCGGACATTGTCCTAACCATGTTTAGACAGACAGACGACCGGAAAGTCTGGTATGAGTGGTTTGTGGAAGTATTTATGCATCAAAGTGGGATAGGTCTCCGAGGCGGTAGCCAGCCCAAGCGGATACGAGTAGGAATGAGTGACTTGCATTCTAGTATTCAAGATGGATGCCTGATGTGAGATAAAAGGGGACGTTGTTTCTTTTGGCATATCTGGAAGCGTTATGCTGTTTTGCAAAATGTCGAGTTATTTTTTGGCGAAATCATGAAAATTACAAGAGTCGGTAATTCCATCTTGGGTGATTTGGAAAACTATCTCCCATTGTTTGCAGTGCAATTGAGAGTAAAAATAGAAGCTAAATAACAAACGGAGTTCTATGAATCAAATAAAACTAGTGATATCTATGCTCCCACGCCAGTCAATCCCTGTCGAATGGCCAGGACACTATCAACAATAACAGCATCGATGCCCTCATTGACTTGGATCTACAGACACAATTGTGGTAAGCAGCGGGACAGCTTGAATAGGGGGTGGAAATTGACACCTGGAAATGAAAATACCTTGACATTGGCTGGATCATTGTTTATGGTTCCGTAAGAAACGCATACCAAACCTGACTCCTTTACAACTTTGACAAGCCTGGGGCTTAGCACCAATGGCTCAGCATTTGTAACGATTCCTAGCAGGTTCCACCTAGAGGCAAACCGAATAGCCTCCTGGAGACTGCTGGCTCTAATATCGGCAACGGGGCTCACTCCGGAGTCTGTAAGGAAGAGAACGGGAATGGAAGGTTGTTTGAAAGAAAGGAGGAGACAAATGTCTGGGTTGAAAGATGAGAAGATCATGTTTCTTCCTTCACCATAGTCATAGACTATACGAAGAACATTGTCGACGAAGGAGTTTAGTTCCACGGCATATGTGTCCATTTCTTCCTCTTCACTTTCATGAAGCATGGGATATTCTTATCGGGCAGATTAGTACTGGGATCCATCATGTGCATTTAAAACAGTCAACTCACTCAATTCCATATTGAACCCAGCAGATTTTGGTAGCTCTTTGAAGAGCTCCTCAAGAGTTGCAAAAGGAGCTTGTATGTGGTCGCCACGCGAGTTCCCTTTAAAACCCTTCTTTTTAAAGTCTCTGGTATGCTTCATTCTTTCACTAAGATTTGGAACATCGAGTTCTTCACCGACTGACATGGATCGTGGTCGCGTCTGCAAGAGACGTGGAAATCCATCTTCTGAGTTTGGCGTTCCGCTATGGTTGGAAGACTGCTTTACGGCTGGTTTCCGGCCATCACTGATGTGGAGGAACTGATAATTTAGGTCAGCTTCTGGGTACAAAACAAGGGTCTACCGTCCAAGGGTGGAGGGGAGCAGTACCTGTTCCAATGTAAGGGTATGAACAGGTGCATCAATTCCTGTCTCACTAACAAGGAAGTCATGATAAATAACGGGAACATGATCCTTAGTTAGTTGAACATCTTCAATTATATGTTAGCATTGCCCCAACAAGGGAAAAGGCTGGTAGACTTGCGTACCGAACTATATAGACGAGGAGCATTTAGTAAAATAGAACATTACCATAACAATATTTTAGGATAGGGCGTGATACTCACCTCAACATATGAAGCACCCAAGTTTGCAGCCGCGATAAAAGACTGGGACGGCTGTTAGGAAAGTCAAATATTTGCAGCAGATTGAGACAAACCTGGACAGTATTTTCTCCCAATTGCAAAGAATGGCGCCCGGCAATATTCTTTCCGAGACCTGATATAATCCCCAGTTAGATAAGAATAAAGCAAAACTGACGATTAATATATGTGTCTTACCTCGATGACCGATGACCATAGGCGATGTAACGCTCTTCCAATATGTTTGTTCTTCTGTAATCGACATCTTGGGATGGCTGAAGGGTGTAATAACAAGAAAATTGAAAGTCACGGAGCCGATAATCTCAAGGGTCTTCGCCGCTATGAGTGGAACCACAAAGTCTCCCTGCAGGTTGGATCGGCTTGACCCAACAGTTGGCTTGAAACTAGACAACAAAGCTACGCCACGACCGAAAACTTGATCTTTAGAGCCTGCGTATGTAGGTACCAAGTCGAAGACAATTTTGGTTTTGCTGGAGTCTGCGGTATGGAAGACTATTGGCTCTGTTGAGATGTTGTCTTGGACAGGCAAATCAATTATCTGCGGTTCACCTTGCGCGCCACTTGCAGAGACAACGATTGAAAGCGCGGTATCGAGCTGTGTCAGATGGGCCTCTGCCATGGGAATCCGTTCAAGGCTAACAGGATCTGCGGTCTTTCTCATATCCATTGTTCCCAGGCTTACGAGAATCATACTTTTATCTGTCAAGTAGCGATGGCCGAATGATTTTACCGCATCTGGTGCGCGGTCTTTCGAGTTTCGATCATTCAATGAAGACTGAGATGGAGGAGATGAGGATACCACAGATTGCGATGCGGCATCTGACTCAACGCTGCCGTCCGAAGTAGCCATGGCTTCATCCAAAAGGCGGGCGATATCGATATGGCCTCTGAGTGTTGCGTGTTCCTTGGCAGTCCATCCAGAGGAGTCAGTGGTCTCTAGGTTTGCCCCTGCTTCAATGAGGAGTTTGACGATATTGATGTTGCCATCCACAGAGGCAATGAACAATGGAGTCCAAGCGTAGGTATTCTCCGCTAGCTCAATATTGGCTTTTTGCTCATCCGATCCCTTGAGGAGAGCAGCAGCACACTGATCGTGGCCAAATCGCGCGGCTGAATGAAGGGCTGTTTCACCTTGTTCATCTTGATAGTTGATATTCACACCTGCCTGGACCAAGAGGTGGACTATATCAACAAAGTTCGCCTTTGTAGCAAGAGCCAGAACGGCGCTGGATTTTAGAATGTTTCTTCGAATTGCCGTCTTATCCTGATTACTGCCTTTCCAATTTTCTGAATCCAGGAGCGTCTTGGTAGTTAGTGGATGGCCACCGACTACGCTTAGATGGAGCGGTGCCATGCCATCCTCGTCCTGCCAAAGTGGGCCATCGATACCTTCGGATACGTCAAACATATCCCATTCCTGAAGGTGCTCGATTATCACATCACAGACGGCTTTAAACCCGTACTGAGCTGCGAAGTGCAAGGGGGTCTTTCCTGATATGTCTCTTGCGAGAAGCGCGGGGCGCTGGTGAGGAAGTAGATTGTCAAGGAGATATTGTAAGAACATCACGACAGGGCTGTCGCGCCCAATATGAGTTGGGTGGTCTGATTCCATGACAACTGGCCTCTGGGGCTTTAGTGTTGGTGTAGTTGCTGGTGTGATATAATTTGATGTTTCTGTAGGAAAGTTCAATACCATTGTGGCCGAAGATTCAGGGTCAACTGTTGATTGCGACCGACCAATTGATATGACCAGACGATGGATGCAATTTCGTTTGTTAATGTCGTCTTCTTCCTCGAGGGAAGTGACTCGTTGTAGGAGAGAGGCAAGACAGGCCTTTGAACGGTAGAAGATCGACCGTTGCTGCAGGGACATCAAGACTCTGGTGAACACTGCCTCTCCGATCCCATCAGTAGCAGTTTTGAGAGTTGGCAGAAGATCTAGAAGAGCATTGGTATCGTCTCGTCTAAGAGCATCATCCACAGACAGTAGGAGGCTGGTAGGAAGGTTAAGGATTACTCCGGATGAAGGTTTCTTCAATGAAAGGGCTGAGTGGGTGGAGCTATTATCATCCATGACCTTCTCATGGCCCAGAACAGAGAGCCACTCATTAATGGAATTCACGGAATGTAAAAGACGGGAGTTTGTCGCGAACATGGCAGGATTAACTTTGGTTGAGAGGTATTTTATCTGTGCATTGGCCCCGGGAAGCTTCTTATCCAATTTCTTGGTAATTTTGATGAATCCTCGACGGTTTACCTCGCCATACCACTGCAACTTGCGCAGCTGGCCACGGAGCTCTAACAGAGCAGCCAACAGGTCCTCGGTGTCTTCTGAATCCAGGTGGGACGGTGAGGTCTCCGGGTGACCGAATCTGTCCTCAAGAAGCTTCAGACGGCGGGAGCAGTCAGAAAACTTCTTATTGTAAAAACTATCAACATCCTCGAGGTTTCGATCAAGGCTGTAGAAGAAGCCTGGGGTTGTATTAGTATAGTCTAGGGAGGCACATCGGAATAGTCTTACCAGCTAAATCGGGGTCATTCCCCATCGTCTTAGCTTTGACAGCTGACTTTATCAGTTTCTTCAGGGACTTGTATTTGATATAGGAGGAGCTCCATTCTGGAACCATGTTCCGGGGTAGATTGCGGCCGAACTTCATACTGGAAAATCTGACCTGTTCCGGCTATTTCTGGTGGTTTTCTGTTTTCCAGGTAGAAAGGGAGGGAAAAAAAAGTATAGATCCTAATTATTCCTCTGCTTGTTGGGGTTGTCAAAGCAATGGTCTCCTTCAAAACGATTCAAGGTAAGTCTATTCGAGGCGCGGAAGGTGAAAGATGTGTAGAAACTAGGGATTGCTGCTGATATACTGACGAAAGGAACGTTCTGGGTATATATAGAGATATCGAACAGGAACAGCAGTAAACTAAGCAGCGGATCCGCGCAAACGGACTCTTGGAGAAACTGAAGCCATGTTGAGAGGTTGAGATGGGTGTGCTGGCGGGTATAGTTTATATATTGATTGCGTGGAGTGACTTTGGGAGTACTCCGTACTGGGGATGTATTTCTTGGAAAAGACAAATGTGTCTTAAAAGGTTTATGCTTGGTTGTACGGTACCGAAGCGTCCGTATGCACTGCTAGACCCAGCCGACGGCCGTCTTTAGGGGGTTTCTCGAGGTCGAAAAGCGCTGGTTTGTCAAGCTATCAAAACCGTCAGCCAAGGGGGGTCCTCTTGCAGCCAACCCCGGCCGTGCAGCGGCATCTAGGACAACCCCCAGACGCCCCGGCCAGCAAGCAGAACGCAAGCACACAACAGGGACCAGCTTACCGTCTGTCTGATGATCCCAGGAGCAGAACTGCGCAGCCAACTCGACAACGCCGTGCAGACAAGGGCCGAGTCCGCTAATTAGTTAGCTGTAGTGAAGGTCGGCTAAAAAGACTCGGTCGATCGCCAGCAGTGAGGCGGTGAGTGGCTGCTCGAACTTGTTTCTGGCCACGACGAGGTCGCAGGCGGGCTACTACTGTCGAGTCAAAGGCGAAGATGAAGCTGCAGCAGGCGAGAAGAAGACGGCGTCGGGGATGCTTGGAGATGATTACGGGGGAGACAAAGGACGGAGTTTTTTATTGAGAGTCACCAACTAGTTAGTCAACTTAACTTACTAGTTAGTGGCCAAGCGACGGCGACGAGGCAAAGAAACAACACCTTGACAACAGCAGCCACCGTCAAAGAGTCAAAACCGACACGGCCAGGAGGGGCTTGTTTGCTCTTCTGCTGCTGCTGCTGCTGCTGGAGGGTACAAGGGGGCTCTGTTCCGTCTGCTCCGGCTGGTTGTCGACTCGGTCTGCGCTCGCTGCTCCTCGGCCGTGATATTATAGCAGGACCCTACGAAGCGTATATATACTGGCCTCGAGGCCGGTGCACCCCTGAGAAGAGCAAGCAAACGACGTGACCGGAGCTGCTGCTCTGTTTGGCCCGCTGGCAATCCAT